>NC_136489.1:71178320-71263320 GCF_053919585.1 Euprymna scolopes | reverse complement strand
AATAAGTGCACAATTTGATGTCAGTGTGGGTACTGTACCCACAATTATTCGCAATGAACTGAAGATACGGACGATTTACGCGAAGTTTTTCCTAAGGGTGTTCAGAAAAGATCACAGACTGACCAAAAAAGCATCAAGAATGTTTCTCGCCCTCCCAAATCCTTGCTCCCCGTGACTTTTAATTATTCCCTAAGCTCAAGGAAAACCTTACAGGCTGTCGTTATGAGACAATTGATGAGACGAAAGAGACTGTAACGAGGGTTAGTGACACGCCCTCACAAAAAGACTTCCATCGAGCCTTCTATAAGTTGTTGGAATGGGACAACAAGTGCATTGCAGCCGGAGGAGATTATTTCGAATGGGGAGAAGAGTTTTATGTGGGTACTATTAATAAAAGTACCCATACGAAAAAATATGAAAACTTTTTGAAGCTACCTCATATATATAAGTTGAGTTTTTCGTCGCACTTACATTGATATTAAAAGCCTACATTTTCTACTTAAAATTATTAAAACAAACTTTTTAATATACGCAGTCATGAAAATGCAAGCGACTAAATAAAAGTTAATTTGCATATTCTTTAAAAACGAACATTAATTAAGGAATTTTTATGGTTTCTTATTAGATGATTAGTCCCATTTAACATTCAATTCTATTTCTGCATATTTTCTATATTGTGCATAATTGCACAGCATTTACGATGAAAATGTTCTAGCACACGAACATACGAACATGCACACACACACAAACCCATGTATATATGTATATATATACATATATATATATATATATATATATATATATATATAATAAATACGTATTATATGCGTTTGAAACCAAAAACAATACATAATTACAAAATAAACAGACATTTATTTTGTTGGAAAATTATGTTGAAAGTCATAAATATATTTCGAGGCAAAGTCTCTTATTGTAAAAACGGTAAACCAGGTACCTTTTTTTTATTTTTTTTTAGTATTACGCGGTCGTGCTTCGTCATATCCCAACGTAGTGTTCATAGCAAGCTCTCTCTCTCTCATATATATATATATATATATATATATATATATATATATATATATATATATATATATATATATTATTTTTACTATAATAATTAAATACCTACAGACACTAGTGTTTCATCCTTTCGGGAATCTTCAGTGCAGGGTGTCACGATTAACACCAGTCGAGAGACTCGAACTCAACAACACGAGCCATCTCTGACTCGATTAGCAAAGACCGTATCCATTCGGCTAGCATTAACCGCGTGAAATAACGTTGAATTTAAACATTTTAATTTTTAAAATGTTCTTTACGTCAGTAAGACGGTGATCTAATCATTATACGATGATCTATGCATAAGAGCTAAATTGACCGACTTAATTCAACTGAAAGTGCTCAACGATAAGAAACGAGTTTCTTAAAGGGGCTGTCATAATTATTTTTTACTATAATAATTATATACCTACAGACACTAGTGTTTCATCCTTTCGGGAATCTTCAGTGCAGGGTGTCACGATTAACACCGGTCGAGAGACTCGAACTCGGTAGACCGTATATATATATATTACGTGCATAAAATTAAGTTATCTATAGACCTGACATGTTTCGAAGTTTCACTTCTCGTCAGTATAGCTAAACTTATTGAGACTCGAACTCACCACCGCTCGATACGTAGCCTGATATCTTAACACCGGACGACGAGATCTCCCTAATTCTATGCACGATTTTTATTGCTTTCAAATGTAAGATCGTTTATTTATTTATTTTTTATAAGCGACACTGTGGCGTTTTTTTTCACTCCTCGAGTGCTTTAAAGCGAGAGGTTATCTGCTCTTTGTTTATATTCTAGTCGCCTCCACATTTTTGGGGACGTATTATTTGTAATTAATTTATTAATCACAATTCTTGACAGCACCTGCTTCGTAGCACAAAATCACTAATTCAATTATTATATCAATCAATGAATCTATTTTGCCCTTAACTCCTCAGAAGAAATAGCAACTATTAATGCATCAAAAGAAAATAAAATACATATGGGCATAACTACAAAATCAGAAAATTGGAAGAGAAATTGCAATTACCTTTTATTTTTTCTTTTATTACACCATTTTATTATTTATTTTCTTTTGATGGGTTGATAGGTGCTATTTCTTCTGAGGAGTTAAGGGCAAAATAAATCCATTGATTGATATAATAATTAAATGAATGATGTTGTGTTACGAAACAGATGCTGTCACGAATTGTAAATGTCAAGGTACTTAAAGGAATAAATCGAAAGGTGGTCAACTTGGAATATAGACTTTTAACATTTATTTGTTATATACTTCATAATTACATTGAGCTTCATAAATTAAGGATTGGTATAAATAAAGGGTGAAATATAATTAAAAATACATATTTTCACACACACACACACACACACACACACACACATATATGTGTGTGTAAATATGTATTTTTCAATTATACGCCAATTTCGTTTTGTGAATCAAAATGGCCAAGTGGACATTATCGTACAATCAAAGCACTTCGCCATAATAAATCTTTAGTTATCCCAAAACCCGACAAAGGCTCTGGCGTTGTCATAATGTATCACCAGGATTATGTCAATAAAATGATGACTATCCTGGGGGAGACCTCTAAATTTGTTAAATTAGGTTCAGTAGATACACATGATTCTACTATCTCTATCACGACCAAGTTCCAAAAACGACTTATCAAATGGGTCGAAAGTGGTATTCTTCCCACTTCCATTTCAAACTTAATCCGACCCACCGGTTCTATTCGCCCCCGTTTGTATAGTTTGCCTTAGATCCATAATAGTGGAGTACCAATCAATGATAGGGTTCTCTCAACACAAGTTAACTAAATGGTTGACAACTATTTTAGAACATGTTTTAAAACGTTACAGTTTATTTTGCATTAAAGACTCTTTTACCGTTGCTAATTTTATGCAAAACTATACACATTCTGACAAATTTATGTGTTTTATTTATATTTCTAGTCTTTTTACATGCGTCCCATTGTTGGAGACTCTTAATATTTGTGCTGATGCCTTATGTCTGAGTCAACTTCTAACTTCCCCAATTACCGAAAATATTTTCGTAGAATTGATGAAATTCGACACTATGTCGGTTGAATTTAGTTTTAATGGTATTATATACAAACAGATAGATGGTGTGGCCCATTAGGACATGCGTTGGTTAATATCTGTGTAGGTTTTCACGAACAGGTTCTATTATCTGGTTTGCATAAACTAGACCTTTACTTTCGTTACGGTGATTACACCTTTTGCTTATTTGACAACGAGAGGAAAGCGGATACTTTTGTTTTGTCCCTTAATAACGTTCATCTAGCACTTAAGTTTATGGTAGACAAAAAAAAAAAAAACAAAAAAACAAAAACAAATTCTACTTTTCCGTTTTTAGATGTTCTTGTTTCCAAGACTTCGTCATGTTGTCTTACTTCCGTTTATCGTAAACCAACATTTACCGGCTTTAATACACGTTGGGACTCATTTTGTCATACAAACTAAAAATTTAATTAAGACTTTAACACATAGCGCCTTGATGATTTATTCCGAAGCTAATTTGGATGATCAGCTTAAATTCACTACTAAGACCTTTTGCAACAATGGCTACCCCCTAGACATTGTTGATACTACTATTAATAAGAAAGTTTCCAATTTTTACAAATCTAAAGAATTTGTAGTTAATAGATGTCTTGTTTACTTCGTCTACCTTGGCTAGGTAACATCAGGGACTGATTTGCTGAGCAAATTTATTTGTCTGTATAACGGTGTTATTTTGCATCGAACCCACGCGTTGTTTTTTCAACCAGACCTATGTTGTCGTCCATTTGAAAAGATGTTCTCTCTCCCCACCATAATAATTCTATTATTTATTTATTCAAATGTAATTGTAGCGCACACTATGTTGGGCGAATATCGCAAAGATTGGATTTTCGTCAAAGATTCGCTATGCAAATGTTTCACCTTCTGATGTTCTGAGTAATACGTATGGTTCTTCGATTTGTAAACACCTTATAAATAACCATGCGTGTGCCACGAATTTCAGTGCTGACATGTTTAAGATCTTGAGTAAGTCGCACTCACCCTTTCTTAACAAAATTCTAGAAACTATTTTTATTAAGTCCTTGAGACCTTCTCTTTGCAAGCAAAAAGATAATCTCTCAAGGGTTAATTTGATTTTTATGTAATTTTTTTTACCCCCTTATTTTTTAAAAAACTTTTTTTAATCGTAATTTTCCTAGATTTAGCTCTGCTCAGCGAGAAACGAAACCTGGTTAGCTAACCTTTATTTTCATTTTTTTTAATTTTTTTAATATCATTTGGTCTGCATTTAGCCATAATTAAATTTTGTACCCCCCATTTTAATATATATATATATATATATATATATATATATATATATATATATATATATATATAAATCACATAAGCATCTCCACTTATCAAGGTCAAGAGGCCATTCGAAGATAAGGATTAAAGAGTGTACAGTGGACAATTGGGCAAAATAGTAATCGAAATTCGGTAAATTTGTTAACTTCAGTGAACGGCTCATCAAAAACTTGGTTACGTTAGACTTGAAGACAACCATATTGTAGTCAGCTGGAAAGCAAGAAAACGGAACACAATTCCATAGGCGTGCAGTTCTAAGAAAGAAGCTTTGTTCATGGAATCTACGTTTAAGTAAAGGACAAATTATTGATAGTGTTTTCTGCTAGACGAGTATTTCTTGTGAAAGTTTGGTAAGGGGGGACCATAGATTGGAGCTCAGTCGAGCACTTGCCACAAAACAACGATAAAGCAGAGACAAACTCGCGACATCTCTTCTGTGAGAAAGAGGCTGCAAGGAAGAGAAAAGGACATCCTTTATGAGGCTACGAAGTCTATTTTAAACTCTATCAAGGTAGGATAAGTCCTTTCTAGCAGCTCCTACCCAAATGTGGCAACAATAACTGATCCTATTGTATTTAAATGCACAAACAAGGACGACTCTCTCTCTCTTTTTAAAATTGAACAAAGGAAGATGAAATAGAAGTTAGTCAATCTTGTCACATAACTTTTTAAAGATAATATGAAAATGGTTGACACGCCGGCACTCACCATGAGCCTGGTCAGTATCAGATGGATGACCATTTAAGACTATTAGGTGCTTTATAGATTGGCGGGCAGCACTATTGTCAAAGGAAAAAGTAAAGTGTTTGCATTTTCTCCGCTAGTCTGGTTTTGGGCAAGATCGAGAATCTACTTCAGCACCTCCCCCGATCAGGGTAACGCGTGGTCATGGAAAGCCGACGAATGATGCAATACAGAAGCAATCAGGAATAATTCTGTTTATAGTTTCGTATTTCGTTTTGCTGAGGAGAAAATTTCTTTGGGTTCAATAGTCAGGAGTATGGGCACTGCTCGGTAAGAAACTACAACCTAGTGTCTTTACAGCTGTAAAGAAAGCCATGAGAATACATCAAACACTTTTGAGAAACAGCGTGAATTAGGTTCTGAATCAAGAGCAACAATGAATTCATAAATGCTCCGAGGGAGATAGATAGATGGAGAGTCACAGCCTTCAATGCCTGAATGCGTGGATGAATTAAAAATATTATAAGCAAATCCTCATATATCAAAATATTGAAGCTAGTCAGCCATCGCAAAATTAATTAAAAAACTCCTATTAAAAAACTCAATCGAAATAAATAAATAAAATCTATGATAATTAAAGTAGTATAACCGTCTTATATTACACACAATTAACCAAAAGACTCTCAGGCAACGCCAGGTAGGAACAATTGTATACATGCCTCTTAAAACCTACAAAATATACAGAATGAAATGAAATTTCTGGAATATTTATTAATTGATATCTAATATATATATTTAAAATTTCAGGAAGATAATATTCTTTATACCTTCTATATAAAGTAAACTAAATTAAATATACCTTACTGTTATGGCTTGCAATAAGCAACGAAGAAAACAGAACAACGGAATAGAGTTTAAACAATGTATTACTGGAACAACAACGTAAAAAGGTTACAGCTGAAAAGAGTAGTAAACGTCACCGAGCAGGCGAGGGTCGCTCTAGTGTTTAATCAACCTCTGGGATGAAAAGATCTATGGTTTATATAATGGATAGAACAGTCCATTTGGAGGGTGATTTCCCCACAACACCCCCACTAAGCTGATTTCCGCGGTTGTGAAAATCAGTAATTCTTCCTTTTGGGGCAGACCACCAAGGGGTCTTTGTGCTTCCTCTTTCTGCCGGAGTGTCTCGGTTCTGATATCCCTTTTGGAGGGTCTATGTCAAAACAGTCATACACAGTTTCAATCGCCTCACTGCCGTCCTGCGGTGGTTCTTCTTGATCCTCGTAGAAGCATTTCCTGATTTGGTTCAGGTGCCTCTTATGTTGGAACTTTGGGCCCTGAATGATGTATGTAGCCGATTCTTCGTAAGATCGTGCCCTGTTCCCAAAAAGAAGCATCATTTCTAAAATGTCTAAAATACACGTAATCTCCGCTGTTAAGCCGTTTCGTTGGCATTGTAGAGGTTCTGTTGTGTACTATGTGTTTGGGTAGCAGTTTATCAAATACAGATTTTATTTTCCGTCCAAACATGATTTCTACTGGGGATCCCGCATCTGGTTTGTTCGGATTTCTCGTGATTCTGTAAACCAGCAGAAATTGCTAAAGGGCCTTTTTTGCCGGTGTACCGGACGCCCTTTTTTTAATGCCCTTTTAAGCGTATCGACGAAGCGTTCGGCCGTGCCGTAGCTTTTGGCGTGGTACTGGGATGTCATAATATGCTTGACTTGATACATCTCTCAGAATTCTCTGAACTCTGTTGAGGTGAACTGTGTAGCGTTGTCGCTAACCAAACAGTTCCCAACTCCAAACCGAGCAAACAATTCCAATAAAAAATTTGACATTGTTCCCGTGGTCGGTTTTTTGCATCTTAGTACCTCTGGCCATTTAGAGTAAGAGTCAACTACTATCAGGTAATAAAAAAACTCCACAGGTCCCGCATAATCGATGTGGATCCTCGACCATGGTTGTTCAGGTTTATATGTTATCTGTGGTGCTTATGCAACCAAAACACAGCCTTTGCATCTGTTCACCATGTCGGTAATATCTTGGTTCATAGTTGGCCAATAAACAAAACTTCTCATTAGGCTTTTAATTCTGTTTATTCCTGGGCGCTCCATGTGAAAATCCCTGATAATTCTTTTTTGAAGGGTTTGGGAGATGACAGCCCTTTCACCGTATAACAGTATTTCGTCGCAACCAGAAAAAAATGTCTGAACTGATGTCACCCAGTGCTAATTTCTGCTTCATGGTTTGAATGAAATTGTCATTTAGGGATTCTGACTTAATTTTCTGAAGTGTGACAGGCAGTTCGCGGATAATATTGTTTATCATGGTTTTCGCATCACTATGAATACATAGTGCCGCGATTACTGAATCTTTAAGAGGTTCCATTTTGGCAGAAATCAGTCTCGATAGACCGTCTGCATTGTTTTGAGGGGAGAAATTGAATTGTAAAATTATAGTTCAGCAGAATAGTTCCCCATCTTAATAGTCGGTTCGCAGTGAATGTTGGAAATCTTTTTTTTTTCATCCAAAAATGGATATCAACGACTTATGGTCGGTTTGTAGAAAAAATGTCTTCCGTACAAGAACCGGTGGAATTTTGAAACTGCAAATATAATTCCTAGGGCCTCTTTCTCGATCTGAGGATAATTCTTTTCCACTGGCAAGAGAGTCCGTGATGCGAAAGCAATAGGCTGTTTCGAGCCATCCGGCATTCAATGTAGCATACACGCCCCGACGTCATATTGACTAGCGTCGCTAGCTACTATTTTTGAAATCAGGATTCTTTTTTATTTCTTGGAATGATGTCTGGCAATCTTCTGTCCACTCCCAAGCCTTATCCCTTTTCCGCAATTCATTAATTTGTGCATATTTAGGATGAACCCCTGGTAATAATTTGCCAAACATAAAAAAAACTCTGCAATTGAGTTATGTTTACTGGTGCCGGCATTTCTTTAATAGCGGTCGCCCTATCTGGGTCTGGGCGTCTGCCATCTTTATCGATTATTTGACCCAGGTATTTAATTGTTTGTAAAAAGAACTCGCATTTATCTGCTTTGATCTTAAATCCATAATCTTGTCATCAAGATATGCGATTGCGGTATCCAAGCCGGACAGCATAGTATCCATTACTTGCTGGAATATTGCGGGTGCCACCTTGACACCAAACGCGAGTCTTTCGTATCTGTACAAACCCCGATGAGTGTTAATACAGAGGAGGTTAGCGCTTTTGTCGTTTACCGGAATCTGTAGGTAAGCGTTGCTTACAAAAAAACTTGCCGCCATTTAATTTCGTGAACACTTCTTCTGGAGTAGGTAATGGATAGTGAAAATCTAAGGACCCGTTAAGTCCGGTCGCGAGTCGGCGCAAACGCGAATTTCCCCGAGCCTTTTCTTTACGTAAACTGCCGGAACAGCCCACTCACTATATTCAATTTTAGCCAGTATACCGATGCTTTCTAATCTGTCTAGTTCCTGATTTATTTTGTTCAGAGAAGCGAAAGGGACATTACGTTTCTTTTTAAACACCGGTTGTGTACCAGGTTTCAACTTAAAATCTGCGACCATTTTTGTACATCTTCCCAGGCTAGGAGTAAATACGTTTGTGAATTCTTTTTTAAACAAGTTATAAGTTTCTCCGTTTTAGCTGGGTGGGTATCTATTTTCTTGCAGAATGTGGATATAGGAAGATCCCAGAGACGAAACTCCTCCATGCTGTCAGAACCAAACAGTTTCTCACTATCTTTTAGCACATACAATCTTAGTTTTTTCCCCCCGTAAAGTGACGTTTGTAATTAATTCACCTTCAAAATGAATTTTTGTACCATTAACGGCCATCACCGTTCTGTTAGTTTTTAACGTAGTCAGCTTTCGTAATATTTTCCACGTTTTGAGATTTATTATTGAAAGATCCGACCCGCTGTCTAATTGGAATTTAATAGCCTTGCTGAAAATGTTAACCGTTACATATTTGCGTAGATTTCTATCTACGACGTCCTTAGTTCTGGTTTGACGTACACGGCTTCTATTCCGATTGTTCCTACAGTGCGAACTTTTATGACCGATCTTATTGCATAAATGGCATTTTTTTGTTAAAACTGGGCAATCCCTTACCCAATGTATTTCACCACATCTGAAACAAGCGCTCGGTGCTTTTAGTTTTTCTGATGTACAAAAATGGTGGTTAGTGTATGTGTGCCATTTTGACGGGGTTTTCTTAGTTACTTTTTTTTTATATTCGCGATGCCTGCTTCGATATTTCTTGCATCTTTTTTTTTTATAATTTCTACTTTTTGACAATCCTAAGTCAATTTCTGAAGTGTTAAGTTCGGTTCATTTTCTAATTTTGTAAGGACTCTGCGCCTGATTTCCGCATCTTTTCCCGAAATTAACATTGTACAAACACAAGACATTTAAAATTGTCTGCTGTTAGCTCAGACAACTTAAAGTCATCACTATGTTTGTTCACTACAGCTGCGTAGGTGGCAAAATCGTCATTATCATCTTTTACCACATTCAAACATCTCCAACGCTTATGGAAAAGAGACGTTTTCGGCGAGAAAAGTTCTGTTAACAAATTTACCGTCTCATTGAATGATAAATCTACTGTTTTCCGAGGCAAGATGTAATCCACGAATTTATCATGCTCAGCTGTTTCCAATTTTCGTAGTAGAAGTCTGGTTTCCTTTTGACCAGACCAGTTGATGCAGTCAATATTAAAAAAAATCTTCATAACGCCGAAAATATGCTGCGAATGATTTTTCCTCTTCCTCGTATTTAAAATTGTCTATCGCAGTCCATATTGTATTCTGAGGAAATGCTGAATTGCTTTCCGCGTTCGTATTATTTTTAACAATTTCTGTAAGCAATTCCTCTGTTTGTAATTGACGTTCGGCTAACTGTTTTTGAACTTCCTTTTGCTGTTCCTCGGTTCGTATTTGACATTCCGCTAATTGTTTTGCAATTCCTTTTGCTGTTCCTCGAATCGTATTTGACGTTCAGTACAGTGTTTTTCGGATTGTAACTGACGCTTTGCGGCACCGATATGCAACTTGGTCAAATGTTCCAACGCTACTTTCAATTCGTCCATTTTGCTTTGTCAGCATTAGCAATTTCAAGACGTTCGCTGAATTTTACAAAACCGTTTTATACTTTCTTATTTCTTCCTCCAGACAATAAAACGAACAGAAAAAAACATAAATATATAAAAAATTCATTGTCTAAAGAAAAAAAAATCAAGTGTATATTTTTCTCCAGAGAAAAAAAAAATAACGCCCGATTTTAGCAGCGAAAACCACAAGTGACGAATTCTTTTTCCAAAAGTATAAAAATTTTCCTTTCTAAGTCACGACGAACTTTTTCCTTTTTGCAAAAGTACAGCGCTATCTTTGAAAGTCGTGACGAACTTTTTTTCTTTTCAACTCTTTTTTTTCCGTAATGATCTGCGTTTTTTTAGTTACCATTAACCTTTCAGTTGCAAGTGTTTAGACACTTCCTTAGGCTTGATAACATTTGAGTCTGACGTCGTTAGTATTTTAAGAATACTATTTCAACGCGAGTATTTTTTTTCAATGTCGTTACTGGTTTCGATTTTACTATGCTCCTTGAATCCAATGTCGTCAGTGTTTAGTTTTTTAGAACACTGTTTTTAAACGTAAGTACGTTCTCCGAATCCAATGTCGCCAGTGTTATGGCTTCCAATAAGCCACAAAGAAGACAGAACAAGGAATAGGGTTTAAACAATGTATTACTGGGACAACAACGTAAAAAGGTTACAACTGAAAAGAGTAGTAAAGGTCACCGAGCAGGTGAGGGTCGCTCTGGTGTTAATATTTATTTGCATAAATATACACAAAATGTGGCACAAGGCCAAAAATAGGGGGATGGGGTTAATGTGGACCTATCTAACATAAAGTTAACTTAACTAGACTCTTTCACCAGAATACCAGAATCACTCTATGGGAATCCTAATTATAACCCGAAAAATGATATATACATGATGTGGGGGGGGGGGTTGGGGCTAAAAATTTTATATACAAAAAGAATGAAATATTTACAATGAAAAAATAGCAGTTAGTAAAAGAGCCCCCCCACTACTAAATTGTGGCAGATAGAAAGCTTTGTCAGTCGAAAAGACGCAGGTCCACACGAAAACTGACTTTATTGAATAAACACCACAAAGACGACCTGCATCACTGACAAAGCAGTCCATCCGTCACCTAATTGGGGTCGGGAATGGGGGTTATCGAACCTAAGGTGGGAAAAAGGGGGGGGACAAGGGCAAACTAAAAGAGGGACGGGGACGATGAACACATACATACTCTAGCTAAGTTAAAAAATCAAACAATAAAGCCTAACTGACCCATACTAAACTAATCGGTCCGATACTGATGTCTTGTTAGTTCAGGATACCCAAAATCCTTTTTGACCTAAATCAAATCAGAAACGAATTCAAGGCCAGCTCCAGTCACTCTACACAGTCGCGAAGCTTTCACCCACCTTTCGTTGAAATTCACAGGAGTGAGTTTCACCTTCTCCAGCTTAATTCGCATTTTCAACCGATGCTTGAACATGAGAACAAGCTGGGGAGCAGTGAAGGTCTCATCTCCGTAAACCTCCTTCTGTCGTATCGACCAAATCACGCCTCTCATAACAGCTAGCAAACACAGAAAAACATAACGTTCCTCTTTCTTCATACTCGGCGCCCAATTGCAGCACGGGGAAACCGCATCCAGCACAAAAAAACGCCCGTTCAGTATGCGAACCGTGAAGCTCTCAACTAACTCACATAACGGTCGAACGATAGCGCAGCGGAAGAAAGCATGGCTTAGGTCTTCCTCCCATTCTCCGCATCGGACACAACTAGGTGTCATTGTAAAACCCGCTATGAAAAGTTTTTTGTGAACCCAGAGGGCATCTCGGATTACCAGCCAGGTGAGCGATGCCTCGTAGTTATCGAAACAGCTCATCCCGGGCGTCCAAGGCCATATCGAGCGACGCTCTTCATTCGTGAAACCGAACTCCTCAATCTTTTCGTCTCGGACAGATCCCCTCACTAAAACCCTATATAGCGCTTTGCGAGACAACAGCCGGGTGTCAGAGAGGCTTTCATTCACCCGTTGAAGGAACCTCAACGCCCGTCGACACTCGCGATAGAAATGACATTCGTTTCGGGGCCTCTTGCGTGCCTCCCCCTCAGCCGAATGCACACTCTCCAAAGCCGGAAAGGCTTTCTTAGTGTCTTCCATCCAGAAGACACCGTTCCCTAAGTCAGGTGTACACATTCGGTCCAGGTATATCAGCCTTAGAGTGTGTCTACGTATTTTGATATTAGGCATACCCAGACCGCCTTCAGACGGATGCAGGCAACAGATCTCCCGAGCAACCATGGCTTGCTTTCCGCGCCATAAGAACGCGAAAAGAGCACGCACTAGTTCAAGTAGTGAGGACTCCGGGAGTGGAAGCACTGATAGACGGTATAGGATCAGGGGGTAGATATGAGTATTGCATACCTCCGCCCGACCCTTTAAAGTTAGATTTCTCAAAGACCACAAATGAGCTGTGGTCTTGACCGCTTTCAACACTTCCGACCAATTTTTCTCCAGCTGGAGGTCGGGGCCAAACCAGACGCCGAGTAGCTTGCAGGGCCCATCAGTCCAGCCAAAGGGCCCCTGAAGGGGCGTTCCCCTCCAGGCACCAACACGTAAGCCAATAGACTTAACGTGGTTGATTATGGCCCCTGTTACCTGTGCATACCGTCTTGTTTCCATGTCGACGACTCTAATCTCGGCATTGCTCGTTACAAGCACAGTCACGTCGTCGGCATAGGCGGTATACTTTACTGGGGTAGAACCACCTGGCAAAGTAATCCCGCGAAGGACCGGATTCACCCTAAGCTGGCGCAAAAAGGGCTCAAGCGCGATGACATACAGCATGGGTGATAACGGACAACCTTGACGGATAGATCTTGTTAACCTTAAGGGCTTCGATCTCACCCCATTCACCTCCACCATAGCACCGGGGTTAGCATACAAGAGGCGAATCCATGAGCGAAACTGGGGTCCAAACCCAGCCGAGCAAAGAACAGCCCCTAGGTAACGATGGTCCACCCTATCGAATGCTTTGGACTGATCTAAATTGACCAGCGCGGCTTCTGTGTCGACTTTCTCTATGATCAAACGTATCGCGCGCAAATTATCTTGAATCGTCCGGCCCTTAACAGAACACGTCTGTTCGGGACTTATGAGACGATGTAAAACAACCTGCAGACGATTTGCTAAGATCTTGGCCAAAATCTTTAACTCTGTGTTTAACATCGTTAAGGGCCGGAAATTGCTAATCCCATCCCCTCCATTTTTATCTTTGCGAAGCAATTTAATGATCCCCCTGGTAAAGTACTGAGGTATAGACCCGTTCCTAAACCAGGAGTTGAAGAGTGTGGCCAGCAAAGAAATAAAAATGGGCGACAGCCTCAAGTACACCTCGTAAGGCAGACCATCAATCCCAGGGGTCCTGTCTAGCCCGACTTGTTTCAGAGCCTCAAGGACTTCTTCCTCTTTTATGCTACCTTCACACGTAGCTGCTTCGGTCGCTTCAAGGCGAGAAAAGTCAGCTAAATACGTGTCAAACTGTTCAATCTCCAGACCGGGCTCCATGGTAAAAAGCTCCTGCAAATGAGCTCGAAAACCCTCCAGGATTCCATCATTTGATGTTACGGTTCGTCCGTCCGGCAATGTGACACCGGCGATGTGTCGATCAGTCGCACGTCGACGCTCCTCCGCACGCATTGACGCGGCCATGTTTGTTGCCTCGTTCGGCACTCTTTTTAACCTAGCCCTAACTACTAGACCCTGGTCCTTCCTGTTATCCAGGGAGTCCAGTTCAGCCTTAATTAAAGTATAACTATCACTATCCCCCTCCTCCACCACCCTTTTTAATCTATCATCTAGTGCCGCTTTCGCTACTCTAGAACTAAGATTGAGTCGATGACTAAAATCAGCAGCGAAGGACCTAATTACTTGTTTAAGTTTTCCCCACCACTTATTCCCGATAATGGCTCCCGTCAATTCCCTCTGTATTGTTAGTAAAAGCTGTTCCCGGAAGCCCTTCACGTCGAACAACGACGTGTTGAACTTCCAGTAACTAGCCATCCTAGGTTTAACGCTATCTAAGTTTACCCGAACCCGGACTAACCTATGGTCCGAATAAACTATGTTATGAAAACTTGGACAGTCTAAAAGCCCTAAGTCGACTCTCTTAACTAAGAACCGATCGATGTAACTCGAAAGTTGCACCGGATCGGAGCCGCGTCTACCTGTCCAAGTCCAAACTACATCCCCGGGCTTTTCGTTTCGAAATTTATCGACAAGATCAAACTTGTCAATAAAGTCTCGAAACGCCTTAGCATCCCGGTTCTGGTTAGTAGCCCTTGAAGTATTACCCCCGCGATCTAAATCGGGATCCAGGACCGCGTTCCAGTCTCCCGCTAAAACTATCCGCCGAGACGAATTCATGAAGGGCTCAATCCCCCGAAAAAAGGAAACCCTCTCGCCATGGCTATTGGGAGCATAAACCCCAATAAATCGAAATGCCACATCCTTTACGGTAACATCCAGCACGTGCACTCTTCCCCCTGGATCAGCATAGACTGGGTCACACGAAGCATCAAGAGTGCGTCTAACTAGCCAGGAAACACCCCTCGAGTGGGAATCAAAATGTGCTGAATAGAGCTGAAAGTCCCTAAGCAGCACACCCTGATAATCACTGGGAATGAAGTACGTTTCCTGTACACAGCATATATCCACCCTGAGGCGTTGAAGGTCGCGTGCAACTCGAAGTTTACGAGAGGCGTCCCTCAACCCTCGGACATTCAAAGTAGCTAACCTTAAAGCCATTGTGATCTATCTAGGGTTGGGTATCCTTAACAAACATGGACGGTGCCAAGACACCGACAGCTGTCCCCAATGATCCTGAGGTCATCTCATTAGTGATGGCCCCATCAGGGGACAGACCACCGATGTCTAGAGGAAATGTTAACTTAATCGCTCTATAAAGTGAAGGGTGGATTTTTATGGGGACCCGTCCAACACATAGTTTCTCCATTTTAAGTATGTCGGAGTCGCTAAAAAAGGCTGCTGGAGGAATGATATTAAAAGCAGAGTTTGCTTCCTCCAGCATAGTCCAAACTCCTTTGGCCTCTTCACGACTTCTGACCACAGTTAAAAGTCTTTTGGCATTAGGAAAATTTTCTGGGTTTGTAATGTCCAGTTTGCTTATCTGCTTCACCGCGTAGAGGTTTCGGTAGTCTTTTCTAACGTGATTTTTGGATATGGTCTCTATATTAGCCGTGATCTTACACACGTCTTTGCCCTGAAAAAAAGGGGGTCTTTTCTTTTTTTGGTCTTTTTCCACGGAGGGACTTCTTTGTCTTTTCTTTTCAGAAGTAGGAGGGCGAGGTGATGGAGGAGGGGGCATGTCAATTTTCATAGGGGAAGCGGGGGGGAGTTTTGGGGTGTATTGTTTGGGGAGCAGAATGGAGACGGTTTAGGGGACGGTTTAGGGGTCTTTTTGGATGGGGAGCCTAGGGTTGTCAACTTTGGGTCTCTTTTTGGTACGTTTGCGGGAGAGAGGGGTGGCGCTTTACGGGGTGATCTTTTCTCTTTTGGAGGAGGGGCAGGCTTTTCGGGGAAGAGAGATTCGGGGAAATCTAATATTTTTTCTTTTTCTTTTTTCTTCTCGCTTTGCTTGCGCTTTTCATCAAGCGAGTCCTTTATTTTTAGCAGGGCCTTAAACTTGTTGCCCCCCGGGTCTTTACTGGTCCTAATGTCTAATATCTGCTCTTTGGTCAGTTTATCCGCGTACGTTTTACGAGGCGATTTAGAAAACGGTACCAGTGTCCATTCTCTCTTTTTAGGCGATTCCATCTCGGAGTTGAATTTTTTTTCGAGTTCTTCTGTTGTGATTTCTTTAATCACTTCAATTTTTTTTGCTTGTATTTGGCGTTCTAGCCTCAGGTTCGAGGTGCCCAACAATCACCTCTTTAGGGTTTGTTGTGTTTGTCACATTGGTTTTGTTCTTTTTCGGACAGATGTAGGTTAAGTGACCTACTTCACTACAAATCCAGCAGGTCGGCCTCCTCCCTGTGACTACAATGGGGAGCTTTTCAGCTCTCGCTTCCAGGAAGTAGGGTATTTCGAGGAAAGCTTCTTTGTTTAAAAGGATGTCGAAGGACCAGACTCCGTTGTACTGGTCCACCTCTATACCAGTAATATCACCGAATTTCAGGAGGTAGGCAGCTAGATATTCACCTGGGACCGCCCCTGGCACTTCGAAAATGGAAACAGTCGTTCTCCTCCGTCCTAGGTACTCCATTCTTAAAATGTAGTCTTGTGTAATGATTTCTTTTTTAGTTAGTGCGACGCATTCTTCTTCTGTTTTAAACAGGGCGGCCCAGGTATTGTAGCCTCTGCATTTCGTTACACGATCCGCACGCATTCCTGCCGTTGCCAGTAATTTAGTTACAGTTTCCTTAGTTGACCCGATCAATTTTTTGGTCTTGCGATCTACCACAAAAAGTGAGATCGTTTTCTTGGCAAATTCCTGTAGCCGTGGTGCTTCTAACGTAACTCCTGTTTCTGTAACATATTGCAAACATTTCCTTGCTTCCGTTAAAAAGTTGTTAACGTCTATTTTAACTTTGGGTGGTTTTGCCCACCCATTCTTTTGTTCGCCACTTTTGTCCTCTTCCGACGGCACATTGCTGGCGGACGCCATGGCCGACGGGTTAGAGAGGGGGGAAAAAAATAAAAAAAAATAATAAAAAAAATAAGGTAAAAGTCCCGTTCAAAAATAACAGCAGGAAGATAACAGCAATAACAACTTTAACAAATAAAACAAATTTAACACGGCAATAATAATAGTAATACGTAAAACAATCGCAGGAAAAATAACAAACCAACGTGACGATCGGTCGCTCTGGTGTTTAATCCACACCTTGGATCAAAAGGTGTATGGTTTATATAATGGATAGAACAGTCCATTTGGAGGGTGATTCTCCCACAATACTTACATTATCCATCATTACGCCTATCAGCTGTGTTTATAAATTGATAATGATCGGTTAATTAGTTTAAAAGTGAATCTTATATATATAAATATATAAACATATACACGTACGTAACTTTATAATATGTCTGTCTATCTGTCTGTCTACGCCGTCTCTCTCTCTCTCTCTCTCTATATATATATATATATATATATATATATATAGAGAGAGAGAGAGAGAGAGAGAGACGGTGGAGGCAGACAGATAGATAGACATATCATATATAGCATATTAGTATAAATTGTTATTTATGTAAACATTATTAGTTATATATGGGCATATTTGTTTCAATTGTAATTCCTTTCGAAATGCAACCTCATCAGGCCAATATCTTCAGAACACAAATAGTAACAATAAGATTAAAAATAGAAGGAAGAGAAATATAATTTGGTATACGCCGCCCTATAATTAGATGCTAAAAGCTAACTAAAAACTGAATCATCAAGAAATTTCTAAATGGCATCGAACAACATCCACCCGTAACCAATCACTTACACAAAATCTTCAATAAAAAACAAAATGATTTCAACAGGTACTGCGAAAACTGATGATAATTAAATAATAACAAAATACTAATTGAGAACATTGAAGAAAAACAAGAATAAAATGACTAATATAGCAAAAACAAAATAACACAAAGAACGATAAAATATAATCGCTAAAAATATTAATAATCTAGTAACAACCATCCTAATATAAATAAGAAAAATAAACAGTTGCAACTGTAGAACTCGTCCATTCCACCCACTACAAAATAACTAACTAACTAACTAACTAACTAACTAACTAACTAACAAAAAGCTTATCTGTGAAAGAAAGTCTGAATAACAAGAAATATTACGTGGTATTATTCCATAGATTTTAAAACTGTATATTACTGCCACATGGCCAATAATAATAAAAAAAAAAAACGCCGAATAAAAAAATCACTACCAACCCATTGATTGGAGCACAAGAAAATGGACGGCAATATAGAAAAAAAAGGGAAAATAGTACAACAAGCGTTTAAACGACCCATGTATGTTAAGTCTGAATATAAAAAATCGAAATCCTAAACGAAGTCCCAAACCTTTTCAATTGTAGAAATGAAATAGCAAACAGCTGTATGCACAGAATAAACTTTACTTTAGGATTACAATACGTATATATAATTACAACACACACACACACACACACACACACACACACACACACACACACATATATGATTTTTCATTTATCCATAAAATGTTATAAGGAGATATACTGTTTTATGTAAAAACTTTCAGTGTTTACTTCAATGCTAGTCAGTACATAAATAGAGTTAGATAGTAAGTTATGAAAATATATGGTAATTAAGCTACATAGAATCTTCTACGTTTCATCCCCAGAGGGAAACGTCAGGTTAGAATATCACAGACGATTACGTACGGGGATGAAACGCTGATTCTGTGTAACTTAATTGCCATATATTTTCATAACCTTTTCTCCCTATATATAATTAATACATAAAAAACTAAACAAATATAATATCTAAAATATAAAGAAAAGTAAGAAAACATATCTAAGTACATCCAGGTTAAATAGGATCAATTTTAAATACGTGCGCAAAGAATGATGATTCACTCCTCGCCAAAACTGAACAAGAGAAGGCGAAATAGAAGTCAGCAAAACATTAGTCTGATAAAAGCCCGGACATTAACTAATCCAAACATGGGCGAGAATAAAGGATCCGATTGGTTGGATAGTAAATTAAACGCCACGTGTATATCAATTTCATGCATTAGCCTGACGAGTCATTACAAGGATGAAACACGAAAAATTGTGTGCAATTTGATTGCACATCTGGCAATATTTTCATAATATCCTCTCTCTCTCTCTCTCTCTCTCTATATATATATATATATACACACACACACACACACACACACACACACACACACAGTTACAAGAAGGTGAATCGAACAATTTTCCCATTAAATTATATGGTCCATATTTTCTAATATAAAATAATATAAAAAGTGTAGCAGCAGAATGAAAGTAACAATCGAAAAACTTATTTTCTGCTTTGTAGAAAAGTGCCTTTAAAGAAGTATTTCGTAATTTTGTAGAAAAGTGCCAGCCTTTAAAGAAGTATTTAGAAATTTGTTTCGCACCAATTCTCGTCTCTTAGTAAAGTACGCCATATTTAATGTACTCGATCTTGTTTTTTCCCCTAACAGGAAATTTCTGTTAAAAGACAATTTCTCGTATGTGCGTCGTATTTGAAATGCTTGGTGATCAGCTACGCCGAGTTCCATATTTTATCGAAGGCAGAAAGCAGAGAATTGACATTAAAAGCAAACAGAAACTAAACGTAATCTAAAAATATACTTGTCAGGGTTTCATAGTCAACAGGTTTGTAATAAAGGTAATGCTATCTATTTATCTATCTATCTATCTATCTATCTATCTATCTCAATATATATGTATTTATAAATATATATATATATATATATATATATATATATATATATTTATATACGTATACATATACAATGCCACGCAAAAGTATTGGTGTTATTACATATTTCTTCATAGCTCTAATTAGGATTCAAGATTTTACCCCAAATTAGGTCAGTATATTCCTATTATTATTCTAATATTTGGGGTAGTAATTACAAAATTAAAGTTTAGAAAGTTTATATTTAAGGAAAAATATAAATTAACAAACGCAAAAGTATTGGATACATGGATTTAATATTTGGTTGCATAGCACTTGTTGCGTTCAACAGCTTCCAATCGCTTTCTATAGTTGCACACATGTTTTTTGCAAATATATGCAGGTATTTTGCGCCATTCTTCTTTGCAGAACTGTTCTAGTTGTTGAATATTTTGTGGATTCCTCTTGTGAACATTGATCTTCAATATTTTCCACAAATTTTCAATTGGGTTGAGGTCTGGAGACTGATTGGGCCAAATAAGGACGTCAATTTCGTTATTTGTAATCCATTCTTTGATTAGTTTGGCAGTATGTTTTGAATCATTGTCGTCCTGAAATACGAAATTGCTATTATGTTCCAACAAATCAGCAGATTTCCGGAGGTTTTTCTCCAGAATATCCTTGTACATACGTCCATTCATTCTACTATTAATGATTTCTAATTCACCACTGGATGAAAAACACCCCAATACCATAATCGAACCACCGCCAAACTTCACTGTAGGAATGGTAATCTTTTTGTTGTAGGGTATGCCATTTTTACGCCATATATGTGTCGCTGTGTTTCTTCCAAAGATTTCGATTTTCGTTTCGTCTGACCAGATTACATTGTTCCAAAATTCTTGTAGTTTCTTCCCATTTGTTTTAGCATAATTCAAACGTGATCTGACATGTTGATGCTTCAACAATGGAACTGTTCTTGGAGATCTTGAAACAAAACCTGTACGATTTAAAGCTCTACCCATTGTATCCTTACTCACATCCACCCCAGCTTCTCTGAGGTCGGTTTGAATTTCACCACGAGTAACGGAAGGGTTCATTTGTACCTTTCTGCTTGATTTATTTTTCGTTTAATTTCCTTAGTCGACCATATCTTGAGAGATTTGCAACAGCTTCACCAGTGTTTTGGAACTTTCTAATAACGTTCCCAACTGTGCTAATTAAGTTCCCTTGATATTAATCGGTACTCCTTTCCTTCTCTGTGCTTATCAATGATTTTTTGACGAATATCTATTGACAACTCTTTACTTTTATGCATGTTTATAAATGAACTGGTTGACTTTGAAGCAGGCGAACACAAACTAGAAGAATTTTATAAAAAAATATTTTAATATAAAACTCTTTGATTGGTTAGTGATAACTCGCTTGCATTATTGCAACACGCAAAGAAAAAGTCATCTAAAATTATTTTAGAAAAGGGATTTTTTTAATTGTATCTAATATTTTTGCGTTTAACCCGACTGACCAAATTTTGGGTAAAATCTTCAACCCTAATTAGAGTCATGAAGAAAAATGTAATAGGTCCAATACTTTTATGTGGCTCTCTCTCTTTCCCTCTCCATATATATATATATATATATATATATATATATATATATATATATATATATATATATATATATATATATATATGTATTCATTACAAGTTGGTTATATGCACGTATGTATTCATGTGTGTATGTAATTATAACTATATCTATTAGAGATTATATTTATCTATCTATCTATATATATATCTATCTATATATTTAAAATCTATTTATTTTTCTAAACTTGCGGACAGAAAAACACAAATGGGCACTTCATTTATACGATTCTGTTAACAGTGCACACACACACACACACACACACACACACACACACACACACATATAAATAAATGCAGAGAGAGGAGGAAGTGCAATTCATTCTATGTTCTCCTTTTTGACCAGCTAAGCAGAAAAAAATATTGACGAAAATGATTTTTATTTTTCTTGTTTCATAGTTTGAGAAGGAACATATGACATCAGTCATCTACCTTTGCAATTTATTTAACCATTGCGACATATTAACTTTTGCAACGTATTTAACTTTTTGCGACATATTTACTTTTGCGACATATTTACTTTTGCGACATATTTAACTTAGCAGGGTATGCTTCCAATGGGAGTAGAAGGGTAGGGGGTGTGATTAACACGACAACTTTGAGAGCAGGTCACGAATTAGTTGATCTCATCGCATGATTAGATAAACATATTTGAACGCGATAATTTAATATTAGTTTCAGTTGAGAACTTAGAAGTGAAGCGTCGTTACGCAAAGTGCAAATAGATCGGAGCGTTTAGACGCTTCATGTCTCATCTGGTGGTTGAGCCAGAAGCAACTATTTGTTAAGAAAGTTGATTTTATCAAATGAGAATATGAACTTCTTGTTTCCACATTTCCATGTGTTAACGTTGTTCAAAGTAGCGGCTCGAGATTAGAACGACGAACACGGACTGCGTCGGAGAGATAGTCCAACACACCGAGTTACTATGTAAAACGTTGAAATCGATCTTGTTATTATTTTTTAAATCGAATTTGTTTATAGGTATTTACATTCAACTAAGTAATCTTGCTTTATTTAGCATGCTCTCATTCAGTGCAGGTGACACTGAAAATACAATTATTTAGAAATTCTACCAGTCATGACTGACGGAACGAGAGAATACTGCCCCCGTTGATTAAATAAAAGGGTTTCGTTCGAAATTTCGTGCGGATTCCCGAGTTCGACAGAAGGATTGCCAAGTTGGACCAGATACATCTGAAGAAGGTCGGAGGTTACATCGACCGAAACGTTGTAAAAATAACACTCAAGATGAGAACAGTAACCTGAAGAATACATATAATAGGAAAAGATTTCTGTAGAAAAAATATCAATCGTCTATCCAGAATTTTCATCATCATCATCATCATCATCATCATCATCATCATCATCATCATCATCATCATCATCATCATCATCGCCACCACTACCACCACCACTCGAATCGAGTATACAGGTTTTATTCTTTGGTTTTCATATTCGTGATCCATGCATCTTATAATACGTTATCGTTTGGCGGTTGTGCGCGTCGCTGATTTTAACGGTGTATTATTCTTGCTACTTCTAGCTTTTCAGCGTGATGGCGCCGTTCATATTGGAACCTTTTTCCAATTCTTATTCCTTTCACCCACTCCGTCTTCCCGAATGCACTCGCCTATAGTGTTGTGTAATCAATTCCACACCTCTTCATATCCTCCTTCCAACAATTCTTGTACCGCTTCTTCTGTCTTCCAACACCCCTAGGTCCTATATTTTGTTAAGAGTAAAATAATTTCCTAGGATAAGGCTAGTCGGTCATAACAAACTCATCTTTAAGGATTTGTAACAATTAAAGCTTCTGTACTAGAGCTACGGGTCTCTTCAAGGACACTAATGTTTGTTTGACAATCTTGCCCGTTAAGAAAAAAATTCGTAAGACTTTGATGTTGTTTTTTGGGTACTTTTATAATCTGAAGAATAAAATACAGCAATGGATTTTAATCAATTAACAGTAAAAAATGCAGATACTCAATGAATCCTTCTTAACACACAGAAGAGAAAACTCACATATCAATAACTTGTAAAATGATTTCAAAATGCACATTAAATTTTGCCTGTAATAATGCACAGTACAAAAGATTTAAGAAAATTATAAACACTATTTAGCCATTTCATCCCTAACTCAAGGAACTGACCAATGAAATCGTAACATACACGAATAAATCATTCGAGAAGTCTTCACCTTAGCAATTAAAACAGTTAGGTTTTATACTAGATCTAGAAAAATTCTCAAAGAATAAAACAAACCAATTACTTGCCATGGTGTTAAATGAAAAGAATTTAATAGTAGAGTCCGCGTGTTTTTCTGATATTTTTAGTGCGTTGTATTTTAGCTTATAAACTTATAAAATACGTATTTCATTTTCAAATTTAAACTACGCTTATATCACGGAGAAAACAGCATTAACTATTTTAAACCATGCGCGCCATGCGTTATCTCCCGGACGAAAACAAAAATTACGCAATGGTAAAGAAAAAGTATATATTCTGAGCATGGCGTATTCCGTCGAAATATTAATTTTAAACAAATATATGTTTGCGTTGTATTTTGGCCGATAAGCGTATAAAATATCTATGTCATTTTACAACGATTACATTTCACGATGAGTTCCAAAACATAAAAATACGATTACGATATTTATCTTAGCATTAAGACATAGTGATAAGTGTTGCCACCTATGTCAGCAGAAAAAAACTGCCAAGGTTTGCATTAAACCACCATACTGAGATGAGAGCCACTAAAAAACAAACAAACTTATAATCAAACTAATCATAAGTCTATTCAAACTTATGCTCGTCATGTGAAGCCATAGAAATAAAAATTTGAACACTCCACTAATTATTTAACTTTGAAACAGAATCAGTGATTCAATTTTATCAATGACACAAAACACGCTAACAATCGTCTTATGTTTGATACTGTTGCAACAGAGTAGCAGCCGCATAAAGATATGCAAATGACTTAGTCGATTGCGCGAGGTGACGTCACAACAGAAATAAAAGAACCCACGTGTTCGGAGAAGGAGTGTTCGAGACGCGACGTGTTTGAGGCATGTGGGTGACGTTACAGTAGGAAGGATAAGCCACATGCAGCCAGAAAAGGAAAAATGAATTGCTTAAATATTTAGAAAATATCCGTTATTGGAAATACCAGATATAAAGGCTTTTTGTAAAAAAAAAAAAAAAAAGAAAGCGAATCGAGTTTTTTCCTTTCTTCTGTTTCCTTGCGACAGAGTCTACAACGTGTTGGGTCCGTTAAACTGTAACGACACAGTTAAAAAAGGTGTACAATGTTACACATCTTCTGTTTGATACCGTGCCATACTATCATTCTTGGAAACGAAAAAGTGAACAAAAATGCAAAAGTATCATTACACAGTATTAAAAAATGCAAAAGTATCATTACACAGTATTAAAAAATGCAAAAGTATCATTACACAGTATTAAAAAATGCAAAAGTATCATTACACAGTTTTAAAAAATGCAAAAGTATCATTACACAGTATCAAAACTGACAAAAGAAGTCTAAAACCAACAACTGAAAATAATGAGAAATAAATGAAAAACTCTTTGGAATGCAATAAACTGAACGAATGATCAACAAGAACTACCTCTGAACCTTGTTCCATTCTACATAGGTCAGACATGTGTAACGTACTCATAACTGCGTAAAGTATGATATCCTCCATTATTTGTGGGTAGTCGTACTTCATTTATACATTGACTTCAATGAACTTCGTTCTAGACAACCTTTTTGAATAGGTCGATCTAAATTAAATGATTATTACTTTTTGAAATAAATAACATCGTGTACGCATATAAATACTCCATCTGATTTGTATAAACTATTCCCCGACAAAAATTTTTTACCAAAAGAGCTTTTTATCAAACAGAATGATCACAAGAAATAATTATTCTGTTATTTTGGTCAGTGTCACCTGAGATGTTGATATGCCGTAAACCAAACCAAACTACAAAGATACAAGAATTTATCTAAAAAGAACATATAAAGGAAACAAAGAAAAAAAAGAAAACAAAAACAATCAAAAAGAAAAAGAAACGGAAAATAAAATAAATTGAAAATCGATTTAAAAAAATATCTTTTAAAACTTTTAAAACATTTTCAATTCTTTTGCCATAAATTGTCTGTATCTGATGTTTGAAGGTTAAAGAAGCCGACAGCAAGAACAAGTATTTGTTTTTATGGCACGTTAACTATGAGTTTTGGGAAAAAAATACTCTTTTGTTCTCTTTCCTCTTATTTTCATGAGAAACTTTCAAAAATAGAAAGAATAGAAATCGGAACCGAATTCTTATCAATGATAATGATAACGAGGGCTTTATACCTATACTAGCAGGCCGTCTGGCGTTGCCCGATTGTAAAATACGCATAATTATTATATTTTAATTCATACGGAAACTGAGAGATGTACAGGTGAGTATTATATATTTTTCTAAACAGCCCACTTCTTATAAGTAAAAAAAAAAATACTCGAGCTGAGATCGAAACCAAAACCTAAAGACAGGGAGTCAAGTAGGACAACTATTCAGTCTGCGTGACACACTCTTTAGGAAGTGTTTTTTTAAAACCAACTTATATTTAACATAAGGAATCTGTAATGTGAACCGTTCACACATGCGCAATCGTGAAACAGTTAGCAAACAGAGAAAAATCCGACGACTCCAGGTAGAAATTTTTCAATTTTGACCCATTAGAAGATTACAACTATATAAGGAGTTGCGCAGCCAGATGTCTGCTCACATTACACTTGAAAGTCTGTGTGCCAGTACAATTGGGAAATCAGGAACCCGGAAGGGAGTTCAAAAGTCTAGCAGTTTTGGGGGAAGAAACTATTAGAGTAGAAGGCTTTCTTACATCTAGGGATCCCTACTGTGTAGGGGTAGGATTTTTGCTGCTTGTCGGGTTTATCGGGGATATTTACGTCAAGAGGGTACAAGGGCTTGTAGTTCGTCAAGGCAAAGAGATGCAGCATTTCGTTGATAGGAGAGAGATCGAATTTTACATGACAGTTCAGGGCCTATCAGGTTGGCGACTTTCTTTTGAACCCTTTCCAGGAGTGAGAGACCAGTAGCAGATGCATCAAACGAAATGTGATAACAATACTCCATACATGGGCGAATGGTGGCCTTATAGAGGCACAGGATACTTTCATGCGTAAGTAACTTTCTGACACGGTAGAGAGAGTCCACCTTCCTGGCAACGGCCCTGGCAATCCTCTCAATGTATCTGTTCCAACTCATGTTCCCTGTGACCGTTAAGCCGATGAGTTTTAAAGAAATACTTTCAGGCAATGTACCTTTAGTCATAGCTATTAATGGTAGAGAAGGTTTCGTGTCATTATTGAAGAAAACAAGCTTAGTCTTGGCATCATTGAATGTGACCATCCATTTTTGTCCCATTCCACTACAAATTGGAGGTCTTCCTTAAATATTTCTACCATTTCCTTAGATTTGTGTTTATTTGCTTTGCCGTCGTGCCCGTTATAGAGCGTGGTGTCATAAGCAAATATACCCATCTCAAAGACTATTTTATCAGGGAACTAATTTATAAATATTATAAATAATAAAAGTCCAAGAATAGACCCCTGAGGCACACCCGTAGTTATATCATATTGTTTAGATATACGACCGTCGAGGATAACCTGGATTTTTCTCTTCTTTAAGAAGGATTTAATTATGTTAAGTGCCATACCCTGCCAAAAGCGCTAAATATATCTAGAGCTACGGCTCTACCTTCTCCTGCTTTGTTCAGTGTATGGTACATACGTTCAGAGATTACAGTTAGAATATCTGCTGTAGAACGGGCTTGCCTAAATACATATTGTTGGTCGGTCAGAAGTTTAGCAGCTGTAAGCTGATGGACAAAAGCTTGGTTAATTATGGACTCGAAGTAGAGAAAACTTTAGATAAAACTATCTCTCTCTTTCTCCTCTTTCGAACCAGAGCTACTAAAACTCTTTGTTCAATTTCAAAAATATACTAAACTACCCGTGACCCGTATGTTATATTAGCTATGGAATTCATGTATGAGCGTGACACTTGTGACGTAAAGAAAATAGTTTTTTTTGACATAATAGAAACATTTCTATGAAAGTATATTAAAATGAAAAAAGAATATAGATAGATTTCTATGAGTCGTTCTGTTTATTATAATTGATTATTTTTTTAATTTTTTTTACAGTTACTGAATTATAGTGGTTGCCCATACTTATAGGTAAATGTGCACTGAATAGATACCATAATACTTATAGTTAAATTCAAATTTTCATATATCTGCTTTTTCTTTACATCGATCATTTCTGTATTACGTTTAAGTTATTTTAAACCCAACTCTTCCCATGTTAAATAATAATTTCGAAATAATAACGTTAATATGTCAGCGTCCCAATTGTTCTTTTGTTTTTTTTTCACGTTTAAATTATCCAAATAAACACTTGTTAATACTGTCTGCTTTTTTTTACATCGTTCATTTCTGTACTACGTTTAAGTTATTTTAAACCCCACTCTTCCTATGTTAAATAATAATTTCTAAATAATAACGTTAATATTTCAGTGCGCAAGTTATGCGCGCATGCGCAACCGGATGTCATAAACCGGAAAGCGGGTTATATACATCGTTACAAGGTCATTTGAGTTTTATAATTATATAGATAAACTGCGATTATCTTTGAAAAATTCTTGCATGATTAAATTCTTCTTGCTTGATCATGACGGTGGCTAAGTGGTTCACGAGACACCGACTGGGAATCGGGGTGTGCCAAGTTCAATTCCAGTTCGTTTTACAGAAAATTTTTTCATAAATGCGTAGTGAACCTTATGTCTAACTTGATAGTAAAAGTAAATAAAATAAGTGAAATGTCTCTTTACCTCTACGTTAACATAGAAGTAAAGAAAATTATTATTGATCGATCTGAAATTATTATTTACTTATATAAAATTATTTCAAGTAGTGGCTTTACTGATACAGTCATTGACGGCTATGACTCACCATCTATTTCTCTCCCTCGAAGCATTCGTGAATTCATTGTTGCTCATCATTCACAACCCCATTCACGCTGGTTTTTCGGAAGTGTTTTTTGATTTATTGCCACAACTTTCTTTGCAGTTGTACTGACAGTAGGTTGCAGTTTCTTTCTGTCTGAGCAGTGTCCATAGTGAACGATTGTCCTGACCATTGTATCTAAAGGGATCTTCTGCACAGGACAACGAGATACGAAACCATGAACAGAATTATTACTGATTACTCCCATATTACATCACTCGCCTGCTTTCCATTACCTCAAATTACCCTAATAGGGGGGGGGGAACTGAAGTAGGTTCTCGGCCTTGCCCAGGGGTCTCTCATAGACTAGCGGAGGGAAGGAGCCGCCTAACTTTCTCCTTTAACAGTAGTGCCGCCCCGTCGTTAAATTATTATTTAGTTATCTAAAATTATTACTGAGCGATTAATTTTTTTTTTATTTAGTTATCTAAAATTATTCATCGATCTAAATGATTAGTTTGTCATCTAAAAGTATTATTTAGCTATCTAAAATCATACGAAGTCACCTCAAAATTTAGAATCTCATTTTGAGGAGGTGACTTAGGTGAAGGTGCTAATCTATAAATTTGTCACTATTATCTTCTTCTTCTTCTCCTTATACTACTACTACTACTACTACTACTACTACTACTACTAATAGTTGTTGTTTTTGTTTGTTTGTTTGTTTGTTTTATATACACACAGATCCACAGGATGCATATAGGTGTAAGAGTATCCAAATTAACTGTTGAATTGGTATTTCTTTTTCCTGTACATATAAAGTTTATAACTTTTTTGTTTCTTTTCTTATCAGATCGAACTGATTATTGGACATATTCTCTAACAAGAGTCCAGAAAATACATCTCATAAACCTAAATGTTTGAAAAGAAAAAAAACAAACTTCAATAACAGTATAAAAAAAGAACGTCGACACCCTTTAATGCTATTGTTATTTTTATGTGTATTTGTCTTATCTAAATTAGATGAATGACTTTAAGCCAATCTTGATTTTCAGACAATCATACTTTTTTTTATTTCATTTGTCTACTGTTTCTGCTAAAATTTCTTGTGGGGGGGGGAGAGATTTATGATAACAGAATATAAATGCTTATTTTTTAACCGTTGGCTGATCTTTCATGCTTAAATTTGAAATAGTATTTTCTTAATTGTTCTATCAGGCGTAACTCCTATATAGAATTTTCTACCGTCTGTCAAGCTTAAACTTTAAATATAATTTTATCTGATCTATCATGCGTAGGTTTGAAATAGCATTTTCAACAGTCTGGCAGACTTACATTTTGATTCGTCTATCATGCATAAGTTTTTAATAGAATTTTCAACCATTTGTCACAGTTAAATTTGAAATAGTATTTTCATTGGTATATCATCTTATGTTAGAAATAGTATTTTCATCTGTTAATCATGTTTAATTTTGAAATAACATTTAGGATCTGTCATGGTTAAGTTTTAAATAGAATTTTGTATAGCCTGCCATACTCATGTTTGAAATAAAATTTGCCATGCTTAATTTTTAAATATAATTTCCATCGTTTACAACATAGACTGAATTGGTGTATACTGCTTTAGATTTACCTTAGTATCTCCTTCCGATGTTCGTTTGAAATTTGTCCACGCATTTTTTAAAATGACTATCCATCTGAAGGTCTTTTATGTATAAGTTTGAAAAAAATATTTAATAGATAAATACACACGTTCCTGAAAGGACGCAGTTTAGGAACATCTGTTCTCGTGTATTTTTCAAAGAAGCCTTCACTTCTTCACAGAAAGATAACGGTGACAGAATCTTTCGACAATCACAGCATTTCCATATATTCATTTTGTTTTATTTTCGCCAGACTTAATTAAACTAGAAGAGAGAGATAGAGAGAGAGAGAGAGAGAGAGAGAGAGAGAGAGAGTTTGTGTGTGTGTGTGTGTGTGTGTGTGTTTGTTGCAACCGAAACCCACATTCCTTCCAACGCAACGTCGTCGCATTCTTGTGTATCGTGGAACGGATATTACATCCTTTTGGCAGTGTCGACGGATAATCTTATTGACTTGAAGAAAAAAAAAAAAAAAACTAAAAGATAGGGAGAACCAAATCTGGTCGCTAGAAGAAACTTTCAAAAGTTCATTTTTTTAGGACCCAAAGTTAATTTAAGGTGAGAAAGATACCCGACTTTTCTTGCAAAAAAAAAAAAAAAAAAAAAAATAAAAATAAATAAATGAATAAAAGAATGCTCAGTATATAAAAAGCAAACAATAAAACATTTTTTTTTACAAATAGAAAAGCTCCGCATTGACTTCGAAGGTTGGCCCAGCTTAATATTTAGACCAATGTTATTAAGATTTTAAACTAATAGAAACACAATTTTAATGAGCAAACAATGTGTTGGGTAAAGGATAAAACCTACTACTACTACTACTACTACTACTACTACTACTACTACTAATGATAATAATGAAAGAATATGGAAACTGAAGAAGCTTATTATAATAGCAATAATTGCAGCAACACTAGAAACAACAAAAACTAGGAAATAATAAACTAGAAAAAAATTATCAAAAGGGAAGATTAAGATCATACAAGTAACGACAATGATTAAAATAGCCAAAATATTAAGGAAAATCTTTAAATGCGGAAACTAACCCACATATCAACAAATAGAAAGGCGAGGAAGAGTAAAAAGAAGAAAAAACCATTCGGTAGCACCAGCGACGGCTGATAACTCACACAATTTAACATAGAAGGCCAAGGAGAATGGAAAGACCGAAGAAGGTATGTACTAACCAGATATTCACTCGAAGTGTGTGAGTACTGGAACCTTGGGAAAAGCTTATTTTCACCCAAACTTTAGATAAAGTCAATGGCTATTAATAAGGAGAAATCAGTGGTAAACGGCTATTTTAGTAACGTAAAAAATCACAAAGGTTATCAAAAGAGGAGGTGGAAGCCGTTAAAAAACATCACTGGTTATTGTCAGAGAGTAATCATTGATAATGACCTGTGTGAAAACTTATAGGGAGTATAATAATAAAATAGGACAAGGAAAGAAAAATGGGAAGAGAAACAGCTACATGGACGATTCATAAGGATTACAAGAGAAGAGACTAACGAAAACACTTGGAAATGGCTACAAAAAGGAAGCCTTAATAGGGAAACTGAATCACTAATAAAAGCTGTGAAAGATAACACAATTAGAACCAACCACATCAAAGTAAGGATCAACAAGACACAAGAAAACAGCAAATGCAGGCTCTGCGGACAAAGAGACGAAACAATAAACCACATAATAAGTGAATGCAGCAAAGTATCCCAAAAAAGAATATAAAAATAGATACGATGAAGTAGGGACGGGAGTACATTGGCAATTATGCAAGCAATTGCATCTTGAACACACAGACAAATGATATGAACACAAACCGGTAGCAGTACTGGAAAATGAAAGTCACAAGATCCTATGGGACATGGATATATAAACGGTTAAACTTATCCAAGCAAGAAGACCGGATGTCATAATAGTTAACAAGAAGGAAAAGTCCTGCCAGATTGTAAATCTTACCGTTCCAGCAGACCACAGAGTGAAGATCAAGGAGGCTGAAAAGCGGAGCAAATACACTGAACTGGCCTGAGAGCTCAAAGGGATCTGGAAAATGACAAAGTAAAGATAACACCACTTATTAGTGGTGTTATCTCTACTTTGAGCGCTAGGAATGATATCGAAAAACTTTGAAAAAAGAATAGTAGAGATTGGAATCAGAGGGATGGCAGAGAAGATAGAATCAATTTCAATAATGAAAACTGCAGAAATATTAAGTAAAACCGTTGAATGTGGATACTATCACCACACATAAACTACACACAAACTGGACACAGAAACAGCTACAGATGCAAAACACAAAGGAACATCACATTAAAACGTGAAAACTAAAACTGTGTAGTTGAAAAATACTGCCCCCTTTTTTCTGTGTCATCATAAATAGGAACCACACCAAATAATGAGGGTCAAGGAGGATGGAAAGACCAAGGAGAGAATGCACTAGCTAGACCTCCGCTGGGGGAGTACAAAGAGGTTGGAACCTTGTGAAAGCTGTTTTTACATAGGCATCACCACTTATCAAGGCCCAGGGGTCACTCGAGGATAACGGTTAAAGAGTGTACAGTAGTCAATTGGACTATATAGTAATTATCAGTAATGGAAATTCAGTAAATTTGTTAACTTAAGGGGAACGGCTTATCAAGCCTTAGACTTGAAGACAAACTATATTATAGTCAGCTGGAAAGCAGGAAAACGGAAGACAGTTCATTGCTACCCAAGTTCCAGTGGAGTCCAATGATCGCCACCAACGAGAAATCAATGGTAAGCAGCTGTTGCAATAACGAAAATTCTTTTGCAAAGGTTATCGAAAGAAGTTGAGAGTACTGAAAATCTGGGGAGACCTGTTGTCACCCAGACTCCAGGGAACACCACAAGTTGTTCTCAAAGAGCAATCCTTGTGATGGCTTGTGTGAATGCTCCTAGTGAGTAAATAATAATAATAATAATAATAATAATAATAATAATAATAATAATAATAATAGCCTAAAGAAATCCATAGGAAAAATGGCAAATTGGAGAGCACCAGGCCACGACAGGACACTTGCATACTGGTTTAAAAAATTCACACCATTACATGAAAGGATAGCTCAAAAGCTGATAAGATGTATACAGGAAACAAACGTGCCAGACTCGATGACAAAAGGTAGAACCACACTCACAGTGAAGGTCACAGAGAAAAGATCCGCCCCCATCAACTATAAGCCTATCACGTGTGTAGGCACTATGTGGAAAATACTGAGAGAACAAATCTACCACTCCCTGAATAATAAAGATCATGAAGAAGGTAAAAAAGGTGAAAGAATTTGGCTATGGCATGGATCGATTACAAAAAAGCGTACGACAGCATCCCCCAAGCATGGATATCAGAATGCTTAAAAATGTATAAAATACCAAGCAGGATCATCAACGTGATAGAAAATGCAATGAGAACATGGAGACTGTGACAGCTGATGGACAACACATAATAGAAATTAACATACAAAGAGGCATCTTCCAAGGAGATTCACTACCACCACTACTGTTTATCATAGCCATGAAAAACAACGTGATAAACAATATACCGAGAAAGTGTCAAGCCGGATACAGGTTCTCTAATAAAAAGGAAAAATGAACCACTTGATGTATATGGACGATCTGAAACTTTTTGCAAGGACCAAAAATGAACTAGAGACACTAATGAACACAACCAGGATAACAGCCAGGATATCCAAATGGAGTTGGATATGGAAAAGTGCGCAGTACTAGTGATGAGAAAGAGAAAACTGGAGACGATAGAAGGCATGGAACTACCCAATCAAAAGGAGATGGTGGCAATAGGGGAACGAGACGCCTTTAAATACCTAGAAGTTCTGGAAGCAGACACCATCAAATAAACAGAAATAAAAGAGAGAATTGGAAAGGAAGACCTCAGAACAAGACAACTCTTGGAAACTAAATTATATAGCAGAAACCTAATAAAAGATATATCACCCACCCCCTTTATCCATTAAAAAGTAAATAGCATGTCCCTAAATCATTTTGAGGAGTGTAACTAATCATTAGAGATATAATCCCCCACAAACTAACCCAGTAACACTAACCACGCGGGGTCGCAGAAATACCTGGATTAGAACCTAGGCGCGGAGAAAACCCTCTCAGGGCTGACGGACCCAGTAGGTCTTCCCAGATCATCCGTCTAGGAGAAGGAAAACTCTGAAACTAAACCAAAGGGGAGAGAGGCCTCTTCAGGCTTGGATGACAACCTTCCTAGAGCTGGTGACTCAAACAAATTCACCGGTTTGCAAACCTAAATTACTTAAGGAGTAGATAGGCTCTGTCTATCGCTCGGCTTCCATACTCCTTCTTTGCCTATTAGTCAAGCGCAGAGACACTATCTCGGTGATTCGACAGAAGCACCCAGCGGTAGATCTTGTTTCCTGGCTAGGGCAACGAACACCGTTCTTCCCCATTCCCAGCACGCCCCACCCCTAAAACTGAACATTTGGGAGTGCTTGAGTATAAGATATGCCTGAGAGATTAGATTGGGTTGACCTTCTTCTAATGGGTTGAGGGTACCGGATTGACAGTTCCTGGCTGCTGTTCCCGACTGGTAGTACAGGAGCCCTAACTCTTTGGTACCGCTTAGAGCGGCTGCTCCATCAACAGTTGAATAATATCGGGTTGTTTGTAGTGCCATGACGCGCATGGAAAGGGACCCTGCACTCATCCCCGGTGGGCTTTCCTGAGGCCACAATCCTAATTGGAGAAAGGTCAGCTGATGGTCTACTTGTGATGCATGTCTGAAGCTCTGCATAACCTTTTGTTTAGCTCCCCCTTACCGAAACTCTTAAAAAGAAATATGACGACAGTACAATTTAAAAATAAACTTAAACCAGGATTAGGGACAAACAAATTCAACTTGCCTCCTCCCTTGAGGCTCTCATTCACAAATATCCGTGGGCTTAGAACTAACTTAGCTGATGTTGAAGCATTTCTCTTAACAAATACCCCGGATATCTTAGCACTAAGTGAGACTAACCTACACTCCTCCATTCCCTCTAACCACTTTAACATGCCTGGATATTTCCCACTCTGCCGTAAGGACTCTGACAGACATATGCACGGACTTGGAGTTTACATTCGTAATACCCTTCCCTTGACTAGAGAAACAAACCTAGAAACAGATGATCAAGCCTTTATGTGCTTTAGACTAAACATGCAACACAATATTAGCTACTATTATTTTCTCTACCGCTCTCCCTCGACTCAGGACTGCTCCATAATAAACAAAGTATCTGACAGCATAGACACGGCACTGTCCCTCGACACTAGCGCACAAATACATGTATTTGGTGACTTTAATGTCCACCACAAAAACTGGCTTGGATTCTCTACTCACACAGATGCAGCGGGCAGCACAACCCATAGCTTCGCTATATCTCACTCCCTATCACAAATTGTTACGTTTCCAACCCGTTTCCCTGACCAGGAAGAACAACACGCATCACTTCTAGATCTGTATTTGACCACAGTTCCCGATGACTGCATAACGAAGGCCCACAGCCCACTCGGGAACGCCGATCATGCAGTGATAATGGTTGAAATCGCCCTAAACTCTAGACCAAAAACTGAAGAGCCAGTGCTCAAAACAACGAGATATTATAATAAGGCTGACTGGGAAGCCATCAGGGAACTAATTAGAGATGGTCCATGGAAAAATATTTTCTCTCTCCCTGCTGAACAATGTGCAAACGAGACCACTGACTGGTTCAAAACTGCAATCGAAGCGCATGTTCCCATGCCGAAATTTTATAGTAAGCCCCACTCTCCCCAATGGTTTACGTCGACTTGTGCAACTGCCATTGCTCAAAAGCAGCATGCATACCGTAGGTTTAACCGACATCAGTCCAGTTCAAACAGACTGAAGTATATAGAAGCTAGAAATAACGTTAAGAAAGAAATAGCGACAGCTAAGAGAGAATTTTCGGAAACCACTAAAAAAGCGCATCGAAACACAAAAACTAGGACCTCGAGACTTCTGGAAAATCTATAACAGTTTAGTAAATAATGGGCAATCAACAATTCCCCCACTAACCAACAATCACGAGGTTGTCTCCTCAGCAACTGACAAGGCTAACATGCTTGCCAGTCGGTTTGCCTCAAACTCCACACTGGACCCTTCCAACCACCCCCTACCTGACTTTCCTATGCGGACAGACGCCACACTAGACGATCTGAAAACCACCCCTGCTCAGGTGCATGCTATCATAAAAAACATTGACACCTCAAAAGCATGTGGACCCGATCTTATCCCAGCTGTGCTATTAAAAAAGTGCTCAGCCGAAGTAGCTCCAGTTCTCTCCAAACTCTACAACAAATGCCTTAATGAAGCTTGCTTTCCGGGCTGTTGGAAAACTGCTTCTGTTGTACCAGTATTCAAGAATTCTGGCGAAAGGACAGACCCATCAAATTATCGCCCCATTAGCCTCCTACCATTCTTTGCCAAAATATTTGAGACCATAATTAACCATGCTCTAGTCCATCATCTTACAGATGCTAAACTACTGACTGACAAACAATATGGATTTAGACAAGCCTGTTTTACAGTAGACATCCTAACTGTGATCTCTGAACGTATATACCATTCACTGGACAAAGCGGGGGAGGGCAGAGCGGTAGCTCTAGATATATCTAAGGCTTTTGACATGGTATGGCATGAGGGTCTCCTCAGTAAAATCAGATCATACGGTATCACTGGTAGAATACTTAACATAATTAAATCCTTCTTAGATAAGAGAAAAATCCAGGTTGTCCTCGACGGTCGTACATCTAAACAATATGATATAAATGCGGGGGTGCCCCAGGGTTCTATCCTTGGACCTCTATTGTTCCTGATATTCATAAATGACCTCCCCGACAACATTGCCTCTGAGATGGGTATATATGCTGATGACACTACACTCTATGGCAGGCACGACAGGAAGACGAATGAACACATTTCTAAAGAAATGGCAGAAACACTACAGGAAGACCTCCAATCTGTAGTGGAATGGGGACAAAAGTGGTTGGTCGCGTTCAATGCTGCCAAGACTAAACTAGTTTCATTCAATAATTACAAGAAACCTTCTCTACCACCCATAGCAATGGCCAACGACTCTTAATCTGAGAGTCCATCTTTCAAACTCCTTGGCCTAACGTTCACAGGAAACATGAGTTGGAACAATTACATTGAAGGCATTGCCAGGGCCGCTGCAAGAAAGGTGGGCTCTCTCTACCGTGCTAGAAAACTACTAACACCCGAAAGTATCCTGTACCTCTATAAGGCCACCATTCGCCCATGTATGGAGTATTGCTGCCACATCTGGGCTGGTGCATCTGCTACTAGTCTCTCGCTCCTTGACAAGGTTCAAAAGAGAGTCGCAAACCTGATAGGCCCTAAACTGGCATCTAAGCTTCAGCCTCTGTCCCATCGACGAAATGTTGCATCCCTCTGCCTTTTCTACAAGTATTTTAGTGGTGAATACTCTGACGAACTGCAATCACTTGTGCCCCTACGACGTGAGCACCCTCGACAAACCCGACAGGCTGCTAAATCCCACCCCCACACTGTAGAGATCCCTAGATGTAAAAGATCTTTTTACTCCAATAGTTTCTTCCTCAGAACCGCTAGACTCTGGAATTCCATTCCAGGTCCCTGCTTCCCCAACAGTACTGGCGTGCAGAAGTTCAAGTGTAACGTGAACCGACACCTTGCTGCCCAAATCCCTACATAGTACCCCAGTAGTTGTTGCCCCTGATAGTAGCCCCCTACACCAAAGTGGCAATTTGCCTTGTTTGGGGTGAAAATGTAATAATAATAAAAAAAATATCTATAAGTTCGCTATCCCATCCTCCCATTGACTCTTCATCGACCTCCTCTCAAAAAAGTGATGTCAAATAGTTGAGAAGGGTCAAGGAGGATGGAAAGAGAATGTTAACCAGACCTCCGCTGGACAAGTGCGAAGAGAACTTGGAATTTGGGGAGGCTTATTGCCCCTAAAATTCCAGTGGAGATCAATGGCCGCTACGAGTGAGAAATCAATGATAAGCGGTTGTTGCGATAATGCAAATTTATTTGCAAAGGTTATCGAAAGAGGTGGAGAGTACTGGAAATCTTAGGAGGCTTATTGTCACTCAGCTTCCAGGGAACGCCACAGGTTGGTTTCAAGGAGAGATCTTTGATGACCTGTGTGAAAGCTCCTTGTGAGCCAATAATAATAATAATAATAATAATAATAATAATAATAATAATAATAATCTGGGGAAATTGTTGTTACGAAGACTCCAGAGAAATCTTTGATGGCCTCTGTGTAAACTCCTAGTGGGTAAAAAAAGTAAATAAATGAATGAATGAATGAATAAATAAATAAATAAATGAATGAATGAATAAATTCATAAATAAATAAATAAATACTACCTCTTTTTTTACGTAGGCGTCACCACTTATCAAGGCCAATAGGCTACTGAAGGATAAGGGTTAAATAGTGTAGAGTAGTCAAAAGGACAATATAGTGATCGATAGTAATGGAAGTTCGGTAAATTTATGAACTTAAGTGGAACGGCTCACCAGAAACTTGTTCACGTTGGACTTGAAGACAACCATATTATAGACAGCTGGAAAGCAGGAAAACGGAAGACAATTCCACAGGCGTGCAGTTCTAAGAAAGAAGCTTTGATCATGGAATCTATGTTTAGGTTTAGGTACAGATAAAAGTGGGGGAAATTATTGATAATGTTTTCAGCTAGTCTAGTGTTTCTTGTGAAAGTTTGGCAAGAGGGGACCATAGATTGAAGCTCAGTCGAACACTTTCCATGAAAATAACGATAAAGCAGAGACAAACTCGCAACATCTCTTCTGTGAGATAGAGGTTGCAGCGAAGAGAAAAGGACATCTCCCACCAGGCCGCGAAGTCTATTTTGAACCCTATCAAGGCAGGACAAGTCTTTTCTAGCAGCTCCTGCCCATATGTGGCAACAGTATTCCATCCTTGGACGTATCTGGCTCTTATATAGAGAAATGCATCAGCAGTGAGATATCTACTGGATCGATAGAAAGATTCGACCATTTTTCCAGCGGCCTTGGCAACAGATTTGATGTACGTATTCCATTTAAGATCAGGAGTAAAGGTCAAGCCCAGAAGCTTGTCAAAACTTGAGGCCTCCCCAAGACGAGAGCCATTCATTTTAATTGATGCCAGATGGGGATCAGAACGTTGATGATGTAAAGATAGAATCTTGGTTTTAGATGCATTAAAAGTAACCAGCCACTCCTTTCCCCATTGTACAACGTGACCAAGATCAGAGGAGAGAGAATTGGAGAGAACTTGGTCGTTTACTGTCTTAGATGTGCTACCATAGATGGTAGTGTCGTCAGCAAAAATGTCTACGAATGATGTAAGGATGTGATTTGGAAGATCATTAATGTAGATCAGGAAAAGAGTTGGGCCCAGGATGGACCCCTGAGGGACTTCAGCATACTGTGAGCTTCTGATTTTTGCCCATCAACTACTACTCTTATGAGCCTATCAGAGAGAAATGATTTAATAATTGAGAAGACATTTCCAGCTATACTATAGCTGGAGATCTTGTGAAGTAAACCTTTATGCCATACCCCATCAAAGGCCTTTGATATGTCAAGAGCAATTGCCCTAGAAAGGTTGCCTCTGTCGAGAGATTCGCTAATCCTATGAGATATAACTGTAAGCACATCTGATGTAGATCTAGCATAACGGAAACCATATTGTGTGTCGCTAAGAAGGTTATTTTTGCTGAGATGGTTGATTACTTCTCTATTTAACACAAATTCCAGCAACTTACTCATGACGCACAGGAGACTTATTGGCCTGTACTGAGAGGGGGATGAACGATCACCTGAATTCTTAAATACAGGGAATACTGATGAGATTTTCCAGGGTGATGGGAAGCAATTTTCCTTAAGGCAACATTTAAACAGTTTTGTAAGTATGGGTGCTAGTTCTGGTTGAAGTTTTTTAAGTACTATAATTGGAATACCGTCAGGGCCGGTTGCTTTACTGGAATCAAGGTTTTTGATTAGCTTGGCAACATCGCATACATATATTTGTATATCACATAGTGTGTTTTCTGATACAGGAGGAAATATTGGGGGTTGGCGGCATTGGTCGCAAAGGGTAGAATTGGCTGCAAAGTTCTTGGCAAAGAGTTTGGCTTTGTCTGATGCTGACGAGATTAACTCAGGTCCATTGATGATAGTTGGGATAGAGCACACGCTTCTGTTCAGGATTCTGTTTGCTATTTGCCAAAACTGGTGGGAACCAAGCCGCTGCTCAGCTACTTTGGACTTAACAGATTGAGCATACAACTCTCTTGCATCTTTATTACTTTCTTACAATGGTTGCTGGCAGTCCTGAAAGCGGCTTTAGTTTCCATACATCTATTACGTTGGAAGCAGTGGAAAAAGTGATTTCTGTGCGCAATAGCAGCAGCAGATTCTGCCATGGCTGGCTGTTAGGTTTTTGCTGGAACTTTTTCGAGGGTATGAAATTGTCTATACCTACAATTAATCATTCTGTCAGGTCTGATGCTATAGACGACACATTCTTTTTAAACATGGAACGCAGAGGAAGATCCGATATAAATGTACGGAAATTATCCCAGTCAGCCATAGTGTATCGATATACTGTACGATGGAGAGGTACGCCTGAGGACTTATTACATTTCATTTTTATCTTAATTGATACAACTGTGTGGTCGGAAGATCCAAGAGGAGACAGAACGGAAACTGAACATAGTTCAGGGCAAGTTGTGAGAAAAAGGTCTAGGAGACTTGCATACTGGCCGTCATTGTCGGGCACACGGGTGGGTTCGTGAACAATCTGAGTGAGGTCATAAGCAATGGAGAAATCATGACAGAATCTCCCCTCATTATCGGTCTTGTTTGAGTGGGTCAACCATTCCACATTGCGAACATTGAAGTCTCCAGATACGTGAATGTTAGCTGAAGGATATGCTGATAGAACTTGGTCAATTTTCTCAGATATGCTTTTAAAGATAGTAACTCCGCTGTTATGGGGGCAATAGAGAGTAAATATAAATGCCGTAGTGTGAGCTAGTGCTACTCGGAAGCACATATAGGGTAAGTTAGGATCTTTTCTGAAGATGTCCCTACCACATGGAAAGCCATCTTTTATATAGGCACATATTCCATACCCATGGCGATCTTTGGGGTCAGATTTGGAAGTTAGGTTAGAGTATCCTTTAATTACGAACTCGACAGTTAAATTTATGCAGTGACCAAATCAGTAATTAAGAGTCTAAGAAAAAATATCCTCCGTCAAAAGAAGTGGCCTATAAAGACCGAACGGAAAACCAGATTGGAAACCCAAACTAACAAACTACGACACGCCCTTCCCCCCAAAAAACCTCAAAGCTGTGTATGAAACCAAGGTGAACAGAACACAGCGGAAGACGAAAAAAATATGATTGAGAAAGAAGAAGAAAGTCTAAAAAAGAAATAAGAATAACAGAAAAAATGTACGAGGAAAAGAAGCGATACTTAGAAAATACAAATTTTGAGCAGTGTAAAAGTAATACCCTTTATACAAAAGAGAAAAACAGAACAATCGAATTGAGCAGAAAGAAAACAATTCCGGTCAACATTTAGAAAAATCAACCAAAACAAAATACTAAACAACTGAAAAGAGGGGAGAAAAATGAAAAATGAGCAGAACTGAAATTGATGAAAAAAACATCCAAGATGAACCAGAGTAAAAAATAGCACACTGGAAAGAACCAGGCCACGACGGAATACACAGATTCGATCTTAAATATGCATGACCTTACACGAAAGATTAACACAAAACCTGGGATTATGTATACACGAGGAGGGCATAGCTGAGTGCATGACTAAAGGGACATATAAAATAATATTAATATAAAAATATAGTGAAAAGACAAAATTCCAAGCAACCAAAGGGCGAGAATCTGTGGGAAATCTTAACCGTGCAACAAATCTCCCACCCCTCTAATATCCGTGGACCACTTCCCAAAGAATAGAAAAGTACCAGAAAGGAGATGGTAGCCCTTTGTCAAGATTCAGTTACTTCGATTTTTGTGAAATTTGTAACAATAGGTATAAGATATCAATTATTAAATATTCGCGAAATCTCAGTTTCTTGGGAGTATTAAAAAAATTGTAGGACATAATATGGCACAACATCCCATTAGAAAATTTAAATATTTCAGATTTGCATTAAATTTGGTCCATTATAAATAGACACCAATTATGCAAACTTCCCTGAATTTATATTTCGTCTTATGATTATTTAAGCCGAAGTCTTAAATTTTATGCCTTTTCTAAAATAAAAATCATGTAATTTAATAAAAATTGGAATACGTATTCCAAACATAAAGTTTAATATCATTAGCATGATTTTAATCTTCGCAAATGGATATGAAGGTGATGTAAAATTGTCTTTCTCGAGGAATCAGTTTTATTCATCTTGGGACGCGCATTTTTTTTTTTTGCTCAATAAACACTTCCAAACACCCAGGTAACGCCGGGCTGAAATGCTAGTATATCTATAAAAGTGAACGTGTCTGTGTGTCTGTGTGTGTACATTTCCCTACACAATAACTCTGTCAATTTTTAGTCTACAGACTCGAAATTTGATATACAGTGTACTGAGATTTTGGAAAATCTTTGTGATCGGTTTTTGGCCATGAATTTGACCATGAATTTGGCCATGAATTTGGCTATTAAGGGGTCAAAGTTCAACGATTTTACCTTTGAGAACTCTACCAAACTCCTCCGATAATTTTCGGTCTAAACACTTGAAATTTTAAATATAGGTTCCTTAGACATGGATCTAACTTAATAACTTGATTCAAGCCCCCCCAAACAATAAATGTTAAGGGTCATAACAGGTGTCAAAGTTAAAAAGAATTGACCTCTGCGGTCTCTACCAAATTACTCAGACAATTTCTTGTCTAAACATTTGAAATTTTGCATAAAGGGTATTCAGAGATAGGCCAAGCTTTTAAATCGGTTTAGGTCGAAAATTTTTAGTTACCAATATATAAATGTATGTATGCATGTATGTATGTTTGCATGTCTGCCTAAAACTTTCGACAGAGGCGACGGATTTTACTAAGATCAGTATCGTTTTGAAGCTCGACCTTTCAGACGGCAAGTATCGAAAAATTGGCTAAAAACATTAATACCTTCACCTTCAACTGGGCACTTTTCTCAGGGGGGTCCCTTTTTCCCCGATATTTTTGAAGGTTATTCTCTCTTTTCGGTTGTCTAGCCTTAATTTGAACATAAGTCACTTCCGGTTTGGCGGTGGTCGTAACAGCAAAGACGTCAGGGTTTTCCTATTTTTTCCTCCTTCGTGGTACGGGTTCGAGCCTGCCTTCCTACTACTACCGGGCTGAAATGCTAGTATATATATCTGTGTGTGTACATTTTCTAACGCAATAACTCTGTCAATTTTCAGTCTACAGACTCGAAATTTGATATGCAGGGTACTGAGATTTGGGAAAATCTTTTTAATCTGTTTTCGGCCAGAAATCTTGCTGTTAAGGAGTGAAAGTTCAACGATTTGACCTTTTAGAACTCTACCTAACTCCTCCGCCAATTTTCGGTCTAAACAATTGAAATTTTAGATATATGTTCCTTGGACATGGATCTAATTTAATAACTTGATTTGAGCCCAAAATAATAAACGTTAAGGAGTCATAATAGGGGTTAAAGTTAAAAAAATTAATCTCTGCAGTCTCTACCAAATTACTCAAACAATTTCTGATCTAAACATTTTAAATTTTACATAAAGGGTATTCAGAGATAGGACAAGCTTTTTAATCAGTTTGGGTCTTAAATTTGAGCTACCAATATATAAATGTATGTATGTATGTATGTTTGCATGTTTGCCTAAAACTTTCGACAGAGGCGACGAATTCCCACAAGATCAGTATCGTTTTGAAGCCAGAACCTTCAGACGACAAATACCAAACAATTGGCTAAAAATATTAATACCATCACCCTCAACTGGGCACTTTTCTACAGGGAACGAGTCGCTTTTTTCGCCGATATTTTCGAAAGTCATCCCCGTCTTTTATATTGTCTAGCCGTAATTTAAACCCACATCATTTCCGGTTTTGCGGTGGTCGTAACAGCACAGACGTCATGTTTTTTCCTCGTTATTTTCCTCCTTCACGGCACGGGTTCGAGCCTGCTTTCCTACTACTACTACTACTACATATTTTTGCTCAACACACACCTCCAAACACCTGGGCAACGCCGGGCACCCATGCTAGTATATATATATATATATATATATATATATATATATATTAAGTTTGTTTTTGAAATATCGTTACTTTCAATGTAAACCGTTTTCGTTTAACGAGTCTAGATTTTTATTTTAAAAACCAGTCACCGTTAATTTTGAGTTAAGCTCAATGTATCTATTTAATAGGTGCAGAGAATATATAGTGTAAAATTTTGTTGAAAATTCAAAGACTCATGTTTTCTTTTTTATAACCTTCGTTTATTTCCTGGATTTTTCCATTACAACTGTTTCATTGATGAGTAGGCAATTTTACGATTTATGTTTCCATAAAAATATCCTCTGTCCATCACCTTCTTCAGATGTTTATCCGTTAGATTTTTACAACCTCTTAAGCCCCCCCCCCTCTTTGGGTAGAGCCCCGTCGTAAATAATCTCACCTGCTACTTAATTGGCTGAAAATGCGAAGCTCATTGTTTGTTTGTTTACGAACAGGCGATTTGAGCACTATAAAAAGTGGTGGCGGGTGTCTATGTAAATAGTCATTCCGACGAGTTATTTACGGGCGTCGATTCTATGGTCAAGTGGGAGAACTACCGACTGTCAACACGACGGTTCTAGGTTTAATCCTTGACTTGGGAGAGATGCTAGTCTAGCGGCACTGATGAGTTGTGATACAACGAAACAGGACTGTATGTCGATGACTACAAATATATATATATATATTCTTTAATACCTTTTAACAGATGTATATATCTATCTATATATCTATATCTATCTATCTATCTATCTATCTATCTCTAAATAAATAAATAAATAAAAAATAAGAAAAGAATAAAGATAAAAAATCAAAGTTAAAAATTAAAAATTAATTAATTAATTTTTATTTTTTATCTTTATTCTTTTCTTATTTTATTTTATTTTATATTATATATTATGTTTTATATTTTATTTTTTTATTATATTTTATTTATTTATTCTTTATTTTCTATTTATTTATTATGCATTTATTTATTTATTTTTATTTTCCTTTTTTATTTTTTATTTTCCTTTTAGTGTCGTTTAATAACTCTTGCTGACATTTTTTAAATTGATTTCAGTTGACCTATATTATTTTGCCCTATACATATTTTCGCGCCTTTAACATTTCCTGTCTGGGTCGTTTTGACTTTTGTTTCCCTTTATTTTATATTTAACTTTACCATTTTTTTTCTCTCTCTCCTTTTTCTTCCTAGATCTTTTTTATTTATATTTATGTCTCGGAAGTAGAGTGAAAAGCACATCTTATTTTTCTTTTATTAATATTATTTTTTTCCTTGTACACTTGTGAATTATTCTATGGATTTCTGCCTTTGGATTATTATGGACCATCTTCTTCCAATTACGGGATGTCTTTGGATTTTACTTGTACAAATGGAAATTCTTTTAACTTTCTTGAAGTTTTACATTTGGATTTTACCGTCACTGGATTTTTTATCTTCCACCAGACTATCCATTCATGTGTAATCACCTTTTTCTTTACCATATTCCCTCTGCTTAACTTATTTTGTTTTCAAGTAAGATCTTTGACTTACTTGTTGTTTCATCAGATACTTCTGCATGCAAAATCCGATCCCGCATTTTGCTAATTCCTACCCTCTGATGAGAAGGAGAGTATTTCTTCGAAACTCCGCGGATTAAGGACTATCCATTTATCTAGTGTTTCCTTTTCAGATTAACTATGTTTTTAACTCATTTCAAAGTGTTTTTTAACATATTTTATTAACTGTTTGCTCATATATATATGTATATATATATATATATATATATATATATATATATATATATATATATATATATACATACGTATATATATACATATACATATATATATATATATATATATATATATATATATATATATATATAAATATATAACGAAAGATTTTAGCGGGTTTAGATCGGGGTCGGAGGGCTGTCAGTGAGAAAATGGTACAAAGTCGTAACACTCCTTCTGAACCCAAGCCTGGGTCTCTTTGGACTTGTGGGTCGGTGCCGATTTCTGCCGACGCACACACACACACACACACACACACACACACACACACACACACACACACACACACACACACACACACACACACACACACATATATATAGGTATATAGATATATATATAGAGAGAGACACTTACGTTTATGAGGAAATATATACTATTGATGCATATATTCTCTAAATAATATTTCGAATTTATTCTTTTTGTGCAGTATATCTCACACGTATATATTTGAATAACGGAAGATCAGTAAACACTCAAGTTTATGTTTAAAAATATGGCTGTAAAGCATTTTTCTGTTTGGAAAGAAAAAAAGGAAAAAAAGAAATAGAAACACGTAAAATTTGCGAAGTACTTTTATATTTAGAACGGAAAAAGACAAAAAAGAAAATAGAAACATGTAAAGTCTGCAAATAAATAAATAAAAAAAAAACTTACTTATTGTAGTGTTTATAGGCACCTCCTAAAAAACTGAATTAAAAACAAACGTGGGTAAACCTCTATGTCGCCATATTAAATTTCAAAAACAGTTGAAAAAATTCAATATATATATATATATATATATATATATATATATATATATATATATATATATATTAGCATGGTGATCTGTCGGAATTGAATGATGATCAACGAATGTTTCATACCATAGTTTATATTGTCATCGAAATTGGTGAAATCACCAATTTTTCAATTAAATCGATCGATTGCTCTAGACGGGGAGGAATCTCACATGCTCTCACTGTGACTTAGTCCACAATACATTGTAGTCTACATAGCACTGTAGAGAACCTACTGTTAACTTTATAAAAGTATTTTTGTATATAATGGCTTAAATTATAGTTTAAAACGCAAAAAGTCAAATATCATGCTCCATGTTTGCTATAAACATTCATTTCGAACGCGCCTTTGTTATATCAAAGAACCTACTGTTGATTTTATATGTCGAACTTTCCAGCTTCTGTGGTAATAAAGCTGCTCAAATGTGCTTGTGATGTTAAACCGTGTGAGGTTTTAACTTTGATCCAAATCGCATGTTCCTTCTTTCATCGGATTATTTCGATTATTGATTATCGATACTTATCGAAGACATTTCGATACAAAAGTTATCTAAGAACACTGCCAGTCAGGCGCATAAATTCCTTCGTGTGAAATTTCATAAAAATCAGCCCAGTCGTTTTCGAGTCCATAGGGAACAAACTCACAGACACACAGACACACAAAGTTCCACACACACACACACACACACACACACACACACACACACACACACACACACACACACACACACCCTACCCCACCCTAAAGGAAAAGAAAAAAACATTAGCAGAAAGAGAGAGCGACTACAACCAGGTCAGCGGCCTCCCTCGACAAGCCCAATGAAAGAGTAATAAAAATGTAGCATGCCAATAAATAATAAACACTTACAAGCCTCCACCCCTTGGAAAAACTTCAAATTAACTACGAAAATTACCATTTTTACATCTCCAACACATTTGAAAATAATTTCTGACGAGGACGCTTCACAGAACGTCTGAAACGTGCGTAAAAACGATTTCAATGACTTAAAAACATTATTACAATGATCCAAACATAATTCTCAATGGAAAACCAAGACACGGAATAATAAAATAATGTTAAAAAATACACATTGTTGGTGACTACTCCCTTATTTAAATATACATCTTTCTTTCGTTGGAATTTCTTAACCCATTATATATATATATATATATATATATATATATATATATATATTAGATTACTTGCGTTGCTCATAAAAAATGCCATTCATGAATAGAATTAATTTCATTAACAATGAAAACATCCAGAAGTTCTTTAAACGCCAAACCTATTACTTTATCAATACCACAATCAATTGTACAGTCTTTGAACTTGTCGCATTGTGTGCCATATTACATGTGTACTTTAGTACATACTCCTGGTTTGGATGGTTAGTTTGCTATTAACTGCTGTTAACCGTAAACTGTTTTCTTAAAGACTAAAACAAAACGTGTTTCGCAATAAAGTAATTTTAATAAATATACATACTGTTGAGCGAATATTTATTTAAATAAAAAATTAATTCGAGGGAAAACAAAAGCAACAACAACAAAAAATTCTATTTAAAAACATATTGAAAACTTTGCTAAATTTTGAATTATTTTTTTTTAATCCATCAACCTGTCAATATGTCTACATCCGATTAGAGAAGTCACAACTAAATATTGCAAACATAACTGTAATAACTGTACCATAACTATATGGCTAAATCATAAGAGGAGATACTAGGAGTCAAAACGCCCCATTTCCATATTCGAGGTATTCGTTAAATTTACTTAGATCACGCATAGTCTCTCGAAATATTAAGCTACAACATGTATTTGACTTTTTAAGCACACCCCTGTCACAATTGGTATTCCTTCACCATGGATCACGCACTGCCACCCAAACTCAAAAGCTTTCAATGTTTATCAATGCAAAAACAAATTATTAATGCTAACTTAATACTTAACATGAATTCATTAATTTAATAGTTTTTGAGTCTGCAAACCATCGTCACCGGCCGGGTTAGTTGCATCATAAATTTTTGGACAATCTCTATTATCATTTCCTGTTCCATGTTGAACATGAATAGAGCAGTTTCACGGTCAATTTGTTGCTAGTCCTGATTAACTCAAATGATTTGTCCTTAATACGTGATCTTGTTCGACCAAGCAGTTGTAGTGTTATCTCCCTTTAAAATGGCAAACACGTGTAGAAATAGAGTAAAACATTATATGTGCTAAACAAAGGAAGACAACCAGGGATAGTCGTTTACTCCGGGTCAATTTCTGTGCATTTTAAAAATCGATTAATTTGTTTGTTTCGTTTTTAAAGCTTTGTATTTTACAAACTTGTCCTTTTTATTTCTGTATTATTTATCTCCGTTATCCGCTCACAAATACTATTCAGTTGAACACTTATTTGAAATCTATGTTAATTTCTTTTTTTCTTTCCATCTATCTATCTATCTATCTATCTATCTATCTATCTATCTATCTATCTACCTAACTTTATCTTTTCATGTTTTTTCTACAAAGTTTCGCTCGCTTTGCACTTTATACCTACATCTATATATATTATTTACTCTCGCTCTCTCTACCTGTCTATCTTCACGCCTGATGTTTTGTCCATGCATTTATGTTTCTTTCCTCCACTTCCCTCTTTATTTTTATATTTCCGCTATCACATTATTTCACTTCATTTTGCATTATTCCAATTTTATCACTCCCCACTAACTCTTTTCCCCCTTCCTGTCTCCCTCTCTCGTATAGATTCATTGATTGTTTTTGAATTGCAACCTTCCCAATTTTCTCGTCCAAACTTAACAATGAAGCCTCAAATATTCCGCACCATCAATCGCAATCTTTGGCCACTTGCCTTTCGTACATTCAAACACATTTCGGCGAATTTCACTCAGCGCACAAAAATTTAATTATCAGAAACACCGCCGCAAGTTATTCGCCAAGTAGAAACCACAAAAGAAACTCTTGTATAAAGTTATGAATAATTTATTTTTTTTTTATTTAAAATCACCGCGCAAAAATTTTTCCAGTTACAACTTTGTTATAATATCTGGATTTGACTTTTATTTTTAGGTTTTCTTTTTCTTTTTTTTCACATGCTTTATCCTCACCGGAGTAAAGTGGCGATAGTAAAGTAGATACCGACGTGCATTATGTAATCCTCGGATGCTGACAACTTTAACATGCCTCCACCCCCATCCGTGAGTATTATTCTGTTTTATTCTCATCTACTTTATTCAATATCAGGATGATGATGATGATGATGATGATGACGATGATGATAGTAGTGATGTTAGTACTAGTGATTATCTCATGTGACACATACTTGGCCGTGTCTTGGGCTCTATTCCGTAGGTTACACTTCATGGTCGTTGCCTGGTCGGTTCATTGTATAATGCAAGAGGCGTTTGTATCAAAACATACGTTTGTTTTATTATTTCACGTGCATTAATCGTGCATATACATTGATATGACTCGCGAAAGGGCGGTATTCGTTTGAAGTAGCTGAGTGGACTTGGCTACTATTCGATCAATAATCTGGTAAGTTGTCTTACTGAACGAGTGTTTGCGTTTGGAGCAGATATATACTTAACGTGAAGCTTCGGCGTACCTTTCCATGTTTGTAATATGGCCGCTCTGTAACAGATCCGCTGACAATGGGTTAGCAGCAACCATATGCAAATGACCGAGCCAGTGTGCGTTGTGACGTCACAGCGAAGGGAAAGAAAAAGGAGAGATAAAAAGACACACGTGGATAAAGAAGGGTGTTTAGAGAAGCACATATTCGAGAAATGTTAAAAACGTAGAGGATTCAAGACGCGTTCGAGACACGAGAGAGCGGAAAAGGACGTGTTCTAGACACGAGTGTTCGAAGAAGTGAGATTCGAGACGCGTGGATGGCGTGGAAGACGAAATGTCGCACCCGACCAAAAAAAGGAGAAATGAAGTGTTCAAATATTTAGAAAACAATGCATTGTTGAAAATATCAGACATAAAAGTTTTTGTTTAAAACTGAAAAAAAAAAAAAATAAACTGAACAAAAAACTGAAAAAAGTGCGCCGAGTTGTTTTCTATTCACTTGTTCCTTGCATCTGAGTCTACAATGTGTTTAGTCCGTGAAAATGTAACGCATCATTAAAAAAGGTGTACAACGTTGCAGCTCTACGAGTTGATATTTATGGCTAAACCAGCCAATCATATTCTTGTAAGGAAGAAACCGGATGTACGCATATTTATTACGTCATATATATATATATATATATATATATATATATATATATATATATATATATATATGGCTGGTGGCGCACGAATCATTTTCTTAAATGTTTTCAATTATTACTATATAGTAGGTCCAATATTATATAATAAATACAAAATCTGCATAAATCAAAATATGATATTTAAGCGTATTTTACGAGCGGGCAATGCCAGACGGCCTACTAATATATATATATATATATATATATATATATATATATATATATATATATATATATATATATAATTCGTATATGTCTGAGTGATAGATTGAACGAGATAAACAAGCGAGAAAACAATGGTTGTTTTGACTAGGGCCGATTCTTCGATTGATGAGAATTACCAAATCTGTTGTAATTCTCGAATTATTGATAAAAATGTATTTACGGCTCAGCCAGAAAAGTAGCCTCGATAACCCTAGACCATGAACGAATCGTGAGCAAGTCCTTGAAAATTGGTTTATATACCAGAAGTCTAGAATAGACAGATGATCAGTCGTCTTTTAACGAAGAATTGCGTGGCTGGCTTTGATTGGTGGACGAGAAAGATCGCGTATAACCGACCTGACTATCTTCCTCGATATAAAACAAAGCTGCACGGCCGTTTGAGATTTTGCAGAGTTCCCAAGGCTTTTAAAGAGTTCACAAAGGTATGCACAGTGTTGCAATTATCTCCGGTTCTAAGGATGAACAGTCGAAGAAATCTTCAAGAGATTTGAAGATTCGCGAAGCATCCTGGAAATTAGCAACTCAGATACCCAAAGTACTAAACCTTCTCCGAGAAAAGGGACAATGGACGAAAACCATCCTATACTGGAAAACCGGTAAATGAAGGAAAACTTATTTTGTTTGACTCGGTCACAGAAAGACATAAAAAGAAAGAAAAAAAAAACAAGATAAAACATAGCCCGATCCATAGTCGATAACGAGTGAAATTGAATATCACCTCTTCTTTCTCAATGATTGCTGCCACTATTCCGGATACAACGAAAGGGAAAGAAAAAGGAAAAAAGAGCACGCGCGACATAGCTCGTTGACTTTATTTCGTTTGTCGCACTGTTATTATTATTATTATTATTATTTTTTCTTTCGGTTATTCTTTCGGCGAGCTGGAAGACCATTGTACAGCATTGGCATTATTGATAATACATATCTCATGAAACAAAAACAAATTGTCATTTTTTGTTTATTTTTTCTGTTTCGTTCCGTTTTGGAACGATGAAAATATTCTTTTCTAGCACTCTTGACAGCAGTGACGACACATCGACCGATTGAAGGAAGGCCTACTTTTTTATGATATGGGTGCCGTACAGCGCATGAAAGCGTATCATCGGTTACAACTAACACATACTAGTGTTTGTTTGGTTGTGTCTTTTTTCAACATGTTTTAAGTGTGTCTTTATGTATGAATTTTTGTTTTACTCGGTTTAGTCAACATGTACGGATGTTTATTGTATATGCATGAATGTTTCTTTGCGTGTGTCTAGGAGAATATAGATGTGGTTTCATAAGTTACTTTTACGTGTGTGTGTACGATTTTGTTTGTTGTGCGTATGAGTGCGAAGTGTATGCGTGGTGTTTATTTTTATAAGAAGATAAAGACAATTATAAACTAATTAGTATCAATAAGGAAATCACCAAACTTTTGACAAAAAACTCTAAAATACTAAGAAAAGTAACTTGCTAATTATATTCACAGTTAAGGGGCCACCAAGAATGCATCAATCGAGTAAACACAAAAACATGATTATATCAATATCTCAAACACCAGCCGATAATGTAAGGACAAGCTTATATTCACAGTTAAGGGGCCACCAAGAATGCATCAATCGAGTAAACACAAAAACATGATTATATCAATATCTCAAACACCAGCCGATAATGTAAGGACAAGCTTGTTCAACTATCAGATTTAGTGACTTTAATATATTATAAACGATATCACATCGATAGGGGTATAAACCATTATACAACAATACCCTCGTTTATCATTTGGAGACAAAACACTCGGGCGCTGATTTTAGTTTACAAGAAAGGTTTATTCAAAAAGCAAGTATTTAGTATCTCCAAAAAGTCACCAGTCGCCTATGCATCGACTACTGTTGCCACATCTGTGCTGGTGCATCTACCACTAGCCTCTCACTTTTGTGCAGTGTCCCAAAACGTCCAAAATCTGATAGGCCTCACACTATAAACCAAGCTTCAACCCCTATCTCATCGCCGCAATGTTGCATCTCTGTGCCAGTTTTACGAGTACTTTAATGAAATATGCTCTAACTGAACTCATAGCAATTGTTCTCCCTTGACGTACATACTCTCGACAAACCAGACACGCAGCAAAATCACACCCCTTCACCGTTAAGGTCCTTAGATGCCGGATAACCTATACTTTAATAGTTTCTTCCCCCGAACTGCTAGACTTTGAGATTCCTTCCCTATTTCCTGTTTTTTTTTTTTTTTTTTTTTTTTTTATTCAATTTTCACCCCAAACAAGGCACAGTGCCACTTTGAAGCAGGGGGCTACTATTAGGGAATTAATTAGCGGGGTCATTATGAAGAGAGAAGAGTAGAAAGATGTTTGTTAACATTACACTTGAACTTCTGCATATCATTGCAGTTGGGAAAGCAGAATCCCGGAAGGGAGTTCCAAAGACCCGCAGTTCTGGGGAAGAAACTATTGGAGTAAAAGGCTTTCTTGCACCTAGGGATCTCCACTGTAAAGGGATGAGACTTAGTAGCTTGTCGGGTTTGTCGGGGGTAGTTACGTCGGGGAGGTACAAGTGTTTGCAGTTCGTCAGAGCATTCACCATTAAAGTATTTGTAGAACAGGCAGAGGGATGCAACATCTCGTCGATGGGACAGAGGTTGAAGCCCGGATGACAGTTCAGGACCTATCAGGTTTGCGACTCTTTTTTGAACCCTGTCCAGGAGCGAGAGACAAGCAGCAGATGCACCAGCCCAGATGTGACAACAGTACTCCATACATGGGCGAATGGTTGCCTTATAGAGGTATAGGATACTGGCAGGCGTAAGTAGTTTTCTAGCACGGTAGAGGGAGCCAACCTTCCTTGCAGCAGCCTTGGCAATGCTCTCAATGTATCTATTCCAGTTCATATTCCCTGTAAACGTTAGGCCGAGGAGTTTAAAAGAAGTACTTTCAGGCAATGTGTTCTTGGCCATTGCTATTGGTGGTAGAGAAGGTTTCTTGTAGTTATTGAAGGAAACAAGCTTAGTCTTAGCAGCATTGAATGAGACCAACCATTTTTGTCCCCATTCCACTACGGATTGGAGGTCATCCTCTAGTGTTTCTGCCATTTTCTTGGATATGTGTTCATTTGTTTTCCCCTCATATCTGTTATAGAGAGTGGTGTCATCGGCAAATATACCCATCTCCGAAACAATATTATCAGGGAGGTCGTTTATGAATATCAGGAACAATAGAGGTCCAAGGATAGACCCCTGAGGCACTCCCGCATTTATGTCATATTGTTTGGATGTACGTCCGTCGAGGACAACTTTGATTTTTCTATTACTTAAGAAGGATTTAATTACGTTATGAATTCTTCCAGTGATTCCATATGATCTAATTTTCCTTAGAAGACCATCGTGCCATACCCTGTCAAAAGCCTTAGATATATCAAGGGCCACCGCTCTACCCTCCCCTGTTTTATCCAATGAACGGTATATACGTTCAGAAACTACAGTTAAGATATCTGCTGTTGAACGGGCTTGCCTGAATCCATATTGTTTGTCAGTCAAGAGTTTAGCAGCTGTTAGGTGCTGGACTAGGGCTTTATTAACTAAGGACTCAAATATTTTGGCGAAAAGCGGGAGGAGGCTAATGGGGCGATAATTTAGTGGGTCAGTTCTTTCACCAGAATTCTTGAAGACTGGTACCACAGAGGCGGTTTTCCAGCAGTCGGGAAAACAAGATTCGTTAAGGCATTTATTGTAAAGTTTGGACAGAACTGGAGCAACCTCGGCAGAGCATTTTTTTAATAGCACAGCCGGGATGAGATCTGGTCCACATGCTTTAGAGGTGTCTAGGTTTTTTATAATAGCATGTACCTGAGAAGGGGTGATTTTCAAGTCGTCAAGTGTGGCGTCTGTTCGCAGAGGAAAATCAGGGAGTGAGTGGTGTACCGAGTTCAGTGTGGAGTTTGAGGCAAACCGACTGGCAAGCAGATTAGCCTTGTCAGTTGCCGTGCAAGCAACCTCATGATTGTTTGTTAGTGGGGGAATAATTGACTGTCCATTATTAACTATCTCTCCTATACAAATATACAAAAATTTAAATGTAATGTGAATAGGCATTTCGCTGCTCACCTTCTTACAAAATACCCCTGTAAACTAAATATTATCCTTTTACATATAAATGGCAACATGCCTTGCTGGAGTTGAGTAAAGAGAAATAAGTCCCACTGTAAATGGAATAGTTGTAGATCTAGGATTTCTGACTTACAAATGTTGAGTTAGTTTTCAGATTCTATGAAATAACTTTGATTTTTGATTCCGCCACACAAATCTACTATAAGACTATGTATGTACTGTTGTAATATATGGACTGGTGAATCTCTGTTCAATTTGAAGGTTATTTAGTGCAGAAGCGTATTTGAAATTTGATTCTACCCACACGTTTTTCTTCACTACAACCTCTCTTTCTCTCTCTCTCTCTCTCTCTCTCTCTCACACACACACACACACACACACAGACATGATGTTAATCTTGGTCTTTTTTTTAATAAATACTATCATAGCACGTTCTTCTAATTGTCTGATGTATTCCCTGCTTCATTTGTTCCAACTCCTTTGTTTCTGGTCTAGTGGTCTCCATCAATTCGTTGTTCTAATATGTCATGGTGATACAGGTTTCTATTTCAATAGCTTCTTTTAAAGAACTGCAACGTTTTCGAACTCTCTTCTCTCTTGTTTAACAGACACATTTCCAGTTAATTATAATTTACCAGAAGTAAAAATGAAGTAAGTCTCTCGTGAAATTAACGAGTAATATTCATCTACAAGAGATGATTACCAAACTTTCTTGTAACTATGTAAACTTTTGCAGACAGTAATTCCAAAGGCATTTTCAAATCTTATGTGGCATTCAATATTATTCCAATAATCAACTATTTAAGGTACATAATAAATTAAGTAAGGATTAAACTTTTAAAACTTTCTCAATTATATTTGACTTTAAAATTTGTTTAAGCCACTTTTTCAAGTAAAAAGAATTAATATAATTTATAATTTATCATATATCTCTACTATTATATAAAAGTCACTTTGTGCGTGTTGAGTTCCTTCCTTAAAGGTTTCGAAACAGCTGAGCCTATCTGTTGCAAATTTTACACATTTATATGTCTGGCAATGTTCTTAGATATGTTTTGTACAAAAATACGTTCGATAAGTATCGAAATTCGGAAAAATACGATCCTAAAAATAGTCTTTCTTTCTTATAAATAAAAAAGAATTTTTCAGAGGAAAATATAGGTTGCATCGGTAAAAATATTAACAAATAATTTCTTCTTACAAAAAACAACAACAAAATCAAACAAAAACAGTTTTGTTGACACCTGAGAATATAGCCCAGTGGTAGAGCATTCGATTACAGATCGAATGCTTCCGTGTTCAAGCCCGGATGTACTTCGCCATTTTATTTTAATTTTTTCTTATTAATGAATTCAATTTACGATAAAAGAAGAGGTATCTAGTAAAGATTACCGCAATTCATTTTGTTTTGTTTGCATAGTTTAAAACTAAACATTAATCAGAAGTGACTTTTCCAGGGTATTCATCGTCAAGCCCAAATATCAGCTGACGTGATATTGTAAACAAACGCAGATGAAATTTGATGAACTACATTATCATTATTATTATTATTTTTTGTTTTTTATTTTGATTTTTTTTGCGAATTAGTCCGCCGGGCAAATGATTCCTCGTAATATATAATAATCAATAGAGGATAAATTCTATAATAATATATTCACAATCGTCATAAATTAGAATATCATGTTTAAGCGTATTGTACCACCAGACAACGCCGAGCGCCCAGCTGGTAATCTAATAAGAAAAAAGGTTGACAACATTCACACGACTTAAATTCCGATGTGTTCTCTTCGGTGCAAAACACCCGACCCCCATGTTTCTCCCGAATCCGCCTTTACACTTAGCAGTGCGTTCCAAAATTTTTAATAACCGATTAATTAGTTTCTAAATGAATGAAATATACAAATCTATAAACTTTATAGACATAGATAGAAAAAAACCCTTTAGCAATATTTAAACAATCATATAATTATAATCGTATTATTTTAATTATTCAGACTACTGTTATCATCTTTGGGTGTTATTTTTGTGCAGATTCCAGACTTCTACATATCAGATTCTAAAAAAAAAAAAAAAAAAAAATCAGGAACATATTTAGATAATAACATGCAAACAATTTGAATTTTCTTCTGAAATGATATAGGTGTTACGGGTGCGGTGACTAATCACAACGCCGTAACACAGTATTTGCTATCGTAAGCAAGAGTAGGGAAAAAGGTTTTGAGGGAGAGTTATAAAAATACAAGAAGCAGGTATTTTATATAAAAATAGGGAATTTATTATAGATACAAAACATACCAAAACAAGATAGGCTGACAGAAATATTTATGAAAGTAGTATTTAAACAGGACAAAAGGGATGAACACAATATTAAAATATGAGGAAAAAAGGGTAACAAGAGGAAGGTAATTATAGTGGGGAAAACTAGGCAAAGCAATAATCTATTCTCGGAACTTAATATATAAGATGATATTCAAGACGTTTGGTCGAATGATAATCAAAAGTACTTTACCCTCCGTCGTAGTAATAGGGATGACCAAGTTGGGTAGTAGGTGGATTCTGGTGATAGTGGGTTGAGGTTAAAGTTCTTACGACGCCTTTGAACAAATCCGCCGGGGAGAAAGGCTGCCTGTGGAAGCTACTAGCTCACTCTTTCTCACTGCCGTTAAGCTGTTACTCCCAGCGTTTTATATTCATAAGGGAGTGTATATTTCTTAGACCTCTTTTTCTTTCCTTTCTTTTCTTCTTTTTCCTAACCTTTCCTAATTCTATTTTTAGGGATGGGGACAACCTGAATGACCCTAGGTTCTGTACCCAGTCCATTCAAGGTCAAAGTTAATACTACGCCTCTTGTTACACTTCCCCCCCCTCAGAGTAAAAGTTTTGAGTTACAAATGAAAAACTTTTACAACAACAATAAAAGGCAAAAATATATCAGTAGTTACATAGTTTTGAGTTACAAATGAAAAACTTTTACAACAACAACAACAACAACAAAAAGCAAAAAATATATTAGTAGTTACGTACACATGATTTTAAGGCAATCAGTTCCAACAATATTCTGTAAAATAATAAGTCGGCAAAGGAGAACGCATTTGTAACATTATACTCTAGATAGTGCGTCTGCAATAATATTGTTTTTTTCTTTAATGTGCTTGATGGTAATGTTGTATTCTTGTAGGAGAAGGCTCCATCTTGTCAGTCTCTGATTTTTGTTTTGCATCTTTGCAAGGAAAGTTAATGGATTATGGTCGGTAAAGACCAGAACAGCGTACATGGTGACGCTGAGATAGAAGTCGAAGTGTTGTAGTGTCGTCAATAATGATAAACATTCCTTTTCAATGGTTGAATAGTTCTTTTGGTGAGTGTTCAACTTTTTGGAGAAGTACCCAATTGCTCGGTCGATACCTTCATCATCCTCTTGGGTTAAGATACCACCCATTCCGACATCACTGGCATCAATTTGTAGTTTGAATTGTTTTGTAAAAACTGGTGTTGCGAGAGCTGGGCCCTCCATGAGTGTTGATTTTATTTTGTTGAAAGCCGCATCACAGGTCTCACTCCATTTGTATTTTACATTCTTTTTAAGGAGGTCCGTGAGAGGACCTGCTATAGATGAGAAATTTTTACAAAATTTCCGATAGAATCCTACCATACCGAGAAATCTCATTAATTGTTTCTTGTTGGTTGGAATAGGATACTCGAGAATGGCATCCACATTTGCGGTGATGGGTTTAACTTGTCCTTGGCCCACAGTATGGCCTAAATAATTTAATTTTGCATGACAAAATTCACTTTTGTTTAAGTTCACAGACAGGTTTGCCTCTTCTAGCTTACGGAAGAGTTGCCTTATGATGTGTAAATGTTCGTTCCAAGTCATACTGTACACGATTACATCATCAATGTATACATCACATCCTTGAATATCTTGTAGAAGGGAATGCATCATCCTTTGAAATGTTGCTGGTGCGTTTTTCATTCCGAATGCCATAACCTTGTATTGGTATAGTCCATCGGGAGTCACGAAGGCTGAAATTTCCTTAGCGTTGTCGGTTAAAGGTACTTGCCAATAACCTTTCATCAAGTCGAATTTACTGACATATTTTGATTTGCCAACTTTGTCGATACAATCATCAATTCTGGGAATCGGGTATGAATCACTTTTGGTTACTGCATTCACTTTCCGAAAGTCGGTAACAAATCTGTAGGTGCCATCGCCTTTTGGTACAAGTATACAGAGAGAACTCCACTGACTGTTGCTTGGTTACATAATATCATTTTCCAGCATATACTTAATCTCTACCCTCAACTGTTGAAGCTTGATGGGGTTGACTCTGTAAAAGTGTTGTTTGATGGGTTTTTCGTCTCCCACTATGACGTCGTGTACTGCAAAGGTAGTTTTACTAGGGACATCAGGAAAAAGATCTTTGAAATCACTGACCAAACCACACATTTCCTTTTTATTCTCATTTGGCAAATGTTCAAATTTTTTATTTAAATTAGCTAGTATTTCCGAGTTTTTTAGATGACTACTCTGTCCCATTTCCTCCTCTCTGACAATTGTATTTTCATCGTTATTTAAAACATTTTCAGATGAGGTTATTTTTGTAATATTAGTTACTGTTGTAACTGGTTTACCCATATCTAACACATTTCTGTCAACGTATCCTTTTAGCATATTAATGTGACAAACTCTTCTCTTTTTTCTTCGATCTGGGGTGTGGATGATATAATTTACATCATTTATTTTTTTCTCTATTTCATATGGGCCAAAATATCTTGCTTGTAGGGGATTATGTGGGATGGGTAAAAATATTAAAACTTTGTCCCCACTTTCGAAGGTACGATTTTTACTATTTTTATCAAATATAGCCTTCATTCGTTTTTGGGAGTTTTTCAAATTTTCTTGCGCTATTTTCACGGCCCCGTGTAATTTCTCTTTAAAATTTGATACATAATCTAAGAGATGTAATTCATTTTTCTCCGTTAGCCATTTCTCTTTTAATAGCTTTAAAGGTCCCCTCACAGTATGTCCGAACACAAGTTCGAAGGGGCTAAATCCTAAAGAGTCTTGTACAGCTTCTCTAGCAGCTAATAAAACAAAATGGACGCTTTCGTCCCAATCTCTATTATATTGATAACAAAATTTTTTCATCATGGACTTCAGGGTTTGATGAAAACGTTCGAGAGCTCCCTGTGATTCGGGGTGATAAACACTGGATTTGTGTTGTTTAATATCCATCTCATTCATTATTTGTTGAAATAGACCAGACATAAAGTTTGTGCCTTGGTCTGATTGAATGGCTGAAGGAATTCCAACTAAACAGAAAAATTTAGTTAAAGCTTTTACTATAGTCTTAGCTTTAATATTTCTTAACGGAACAGCTTCTGGGAAACGAGTCGACGTACACATAATCGTCAGTAAATATTGGTTTCCCATTTTTGTTTTAGGGAGTGGCCCAACACAATCCACTAGTACTCTACTAAAGGGTTCTTCGAATGCTGGTATAGGTCTGAGTGGTGCGGGCGGAATCTTTTGATTAGGTTTTCCGACCATCTGGCATGTGTGACACGAGTTACAAAAATTTACCACATCACGCTTAAGTTTTGGCCAGTAAAAATGGTTTAGAATTTTTTCATAAGTTTTATTTATTCCTAAATGACCTGACATGGCGGTATCATGAGCTATTTTTAGTATTTCTTGTCTATAAACCTTTGGAACTACTATTTGACTTATTACCTTCCACTCCTCATCCACATTAGCATCTAGTGGGCGCCATTTTCTCATTAAAATTCCATCGTTCATAAAAAAACACTCCCTAACTTCTTTTGTTTCCGTTTTTGGTAAGGCGTTATTTTTGAGGAGGCAAATTTCTGGGTCGTTCCCTTGTTCACTTATAAATTGGTCCCTAGTTAATTCGTCCGTTTTATTTTCTTTTGGGAGATTTAATTTTATTTTTTTACTCGTATTATTCTGTTGTTCTAACAGGTGGGATATGAAAGTTTCGTCAAGTCGTAATTCATCGTTTGGTATCTCTAGGTGTTCCTTTTCTAGTCGTTGCTTTCTTGTGGTCGCTCTGGTAATAGCGCATTCCGGGTAAATGTCGATGCGTTCCTCCCCCACTGTTTTATGGTTTACTACTATCTGGTCACTGACAATGGGATCAGCTATTACTCTCCCTCCAGCTAAATCATTTCCTAGCAGCAGCGACACCCCCTGAATCGGTAATTTGGGTCGTACGCCCACGATAACTGGGCCAGTTATTAATTCCGATTTTAGGTTAACTTTGTGTAGGGGCGCTTTATTTATAGTCATTCCTACCCCTTGTAATAATACAATATCTCCAGTGAAGGTAGATTTCGATAGTGGAAGCACGCCTTCTAATATTAAAGTTTGCGACGCGCCAGTATCCCGCAATATTTTAATCGGCTTGGCTTCTTCAGGGTCGTTAATGTACACATAACCCTGGGATAAAAATGGCTCATATCTTTTCATGAATGAGTTTTTTTCTTTCTCGTTTCTCGCTAGCTTTGGGGAAGAAGACTGGTAAATGCTATCGTTTCTCGTTTTGTGTGTAATAAAGGCATGTGGTTGAAACTTATTTTCTTCCCTTTTCCTTTTTAAGATCCGACACTCGGATATAAAGTGGTTATCTTTCTTGCAATAAGAGCAGAATATTTTATTTTCTCTCGGAACGGGTGCGGGCGGGACCCTTTGATTATAATTTTTATTAAATACGTTAGGAACACGCGGCTCGGTTAACATTTTCTCTTCTGTACGAAGGTTTGACTGGTTTTTTGTTATTTTATTTATTTCCCAACACCTGTGGGTTAAATTATATGTATCCGCCATTATAGCTGCCTCCTTAACGGTTTTAATTTCTCTTTCGTCAACTCGCATTTGAATTTCTTGTGGGGCGCATTGTTTAAATTCTTCGATGAGAATAAGTTGGCGTAAGCTATCATAGTCATTATTTACGTTTTTCGCTCTAACCCATCTATCGAAGAGGTCTTCTTTTTCTCTGGCAAATTCTACATAAGTCTGCCGCTCAAATTTCCTATACTTCCGGAATTTCTGCCTATATGTTTCGGGTACTAACTCGTAAGCATTTAATATGGCGTTTTTTATTGTCTTATAATCCGCGGCATCTTCTAGACTAAGCGCAGAGTAAACCTCGGCGGCTCTTCCCACTAGCACGGTTTGTAATAAGGTTGGCCAGTACGCATACGGCCAATTTAAGTTTGCTGCGATTTTTTCGAAATGAGGGAAATATTTGTCTACTGTTTTTTCACAAAAACTAGGCACTAGTCTAACATTTTGTGCTGCGTGAAACGATGAAGCATTAGACTTTTGACTTCCATTACCCTGTAATTTAAGTCTTTCCAGCTCTATTCTCTCTTGCATTTTTAGTTTTTCCTTCTCTAGTTCTAACTGTATTTGTCTCTCCTGCTGTCTCTCCTGTACTAATTTCTTTAGTTCCAAGGTGAGTTGCGTATTATTTTGTCCGTCTCCCTCGCTTACGGTAGCGGTTTCTAGAAGGTTGTTTTCTATTAATATTTTTTCTACGATACTTTTTATTTCGACCTTTTTCATATTCGGGTCTGTATCTATTTCGAAGAAATTCGCAATTTCTACTAATTCTGCTTTTCGTAGTTTCCTGACTTTTTCGCCCAGGTCGGCTAAACTTAAAAAATTCTCTACAGAAAAAGACATGATAATAGAAGAGCCCACTTAGTACGTCAAATGGTTATTATAATTTAATTTCTCTTTTTTCTAATACTTTTGCGAGCCCTCCCAAATTATCTGCACAAATCCCGGACACGAGCCCCCAACTGTTACGGGTGCGGTGACTAATCACAACGCCGTAACACAGTATTTGCTATCGTAAGCAAGAGTAGGGAAAAAGGTTTTGAGGGAGAGTTATAAAAATACAAGAAGCAGGTATTTTATATAAAAATAGGGAATTTATTATAGATACAAAACATACCAAAACAAGATAGGCTGACAGAAATATTTATGAAAGTAGTATTTAAACAGGACAAAAGGGATGAACACAATATTAAAATATGAGGAAAAAAGGGTAACAAGAGGAAGGTAATTATAGTGGGGAAAACTAGGCAAAGCAATAATCTATTCTCGGAACTTAATATATAAGATGATATTCAAGACGTTTGGTCGAATGATAATCAAAAGTACTTTACCCTCCGTCGTAGTAATAGGGATGACCAAGTTGGGTAGTAGGTGGATTCTGGTGATAGTGGGTTGAGGTTAAAGTTCTTACGACGCCTTTGAACAAATCCGCCGGGGAGAAAGGCTGCCTGTGGAAGCTATTAGCTCACTCTTTCTCACTGCCGTTAAGCTGTTACTCCCAGCGTTTTATATTCATAAGGGAGTGTATATTTCTTAGACCTCTTTTTCTTTCCTTTCTTTTCTTCTTTTTCCTAACCTTTCCTAATTCTATTTTTAGGGATGGGGACAACCTGAATGACCCTAGGTTCTGTACCCAGTCCATTCAAGGTCAAAGTTAATACTACGCCTCTTGTTACATAGGCATAAGTTGTAAGTCCTTGCCATTATCTGAAAGTTGTTGTCCTGATATTGGCTGTCCACAATTCAGTAAAATCATAGCAAAGTAACATAAATCAGATCGCTATTATTCGTCAAGGACCACAAAAGAGTGATAGATAGCACTAAGAATTGTTTTAGGAATCTGATGCGAAATCATAAAATTAGATTGCTAATCCGCTCTTCTCATGATGAGCTATTCATATGCTGAAAAGTCATCAGTATAATGAACAGTAAGGCAAATCCTAGTAAGACAGTTGCTGACGGCAAATAAAAAACAACTGATTGTCCTCAACACGGAAACCATTGAAAAGGTCGATTGGTTTAAATATCTTTGTTCGATCATTACTGCAAGACATCTTCAACCGCATCAGCGATACTTGCGGCGTCTTCTGTCTACTTCTATCGCGATTCTGGTCTAGAAAAAAAATAACGCTGAAAACCAAAGTTAGAATCTACCAGGCCCTCATTCGCACCATTCCACTTACGGCAGTAAGACCTGGCCTATACAGGCAAGTGGCTTATGCAAACTGGAGGTATTCGATCATCGTTGCCTACACAGCATCCTCTGTGTCCGCTGTCAACAGTTCATCCCCAACAGTATAATTCGTACTCGCTGCAATGTTCACTCCCCCCCAAAATCTTTTTACCAGATCATTCGTTGGTTCGGTTCGACGACACTCAGATAACTGAATCCGTGAAGTCATCGAACCAGCACCATCACTATACTGGAAAAAACATCGCGGTATCCAACTTAAAACGTTTCAGGACAGTGAAGCAGGATGTTGAATCGATTTTAGGCTCTCAACTTTATAGGGCCCATTGCTGGAATCGCGAATGACTTGCATTCTTAACGGAAGCAGCCTTGAATCATCGTTCCTGGTCTGCCAGTGTTTGTGACATAGTGAACTTGTTGGAAAAAGCCAACCCAACCAATTCAGGGTGAATATCACAACCATGATCATGATCATGAACAGTTTTTAAATATTGTGCTAATTTAAAAAAGAATCAGCTCTGACTTCCGTGAGACAGAAAGTGTAATTTGTGAGTTTCAGATAAGAATAAACAGACACTTGTTCTGATCTCAAATGTTATTCTCACAACGAAGACTGTTTCAGTCATTTTGGGGAATATCGAGTGTCTAAGGTCTATCTCTTCAGGGGTTTGTCAGGATACCCTGGCATAAGAATATTTCTAACTGTAAGTAAACCCTGACTAAATATTCAAACTCACATAGTATTCACAGCCCAAATAAGATCCCCTCAGTATGGCTAACACACAGTGGCTTATAAAAATGATGTTGTTTATAGTAACAGCATAAAACTGGATACTCCATCAGACTAGATGGATTTTTGTAATGGAATCCAGTAAGCCCAAGAAACTACAAGAAAAATTACTATAATATATTTAACTTGTCGATTGGGATAATATTATTTTTTCTTTACTATCTCAGTGTTTGAGAGGTAACGGGGATTTAATGGAATATTCGATTATCTATGCATCTTATACAGAGATCAACTGTTAGACCTATTTTTAGAACTTCGACTGAAGTAAACTGAAATAATGAGGGAGTATTACATTTTCTGAGAAAAAATTCGACCAATTTTGATATGTTATTTTGTGAAATAAAAATCCCATCCAGCAATAATAATTCATTCGCAAAAAATTATTTAAGTTAACTAGAATGCATTTCAGTTTCGTTTACTTATCTACTCAGTGAAATTACATTCCGATTCGTAAATGATATTTCTTATTCGTTTGTTCTTAAGTTATTCTTGGTTATTCGTATTATTTAGATGCTTCAATGTAATGTTCTCATCTTGTACATTTCGGTCGATGTAGCCTCCGATCTTCTTCAGGTGTATCTTGTCGAACTTGGGATTTGCACAGAATTTCAAACGGAATTCTTTATTTAATCCACGTGGGTACAATGGTTCCGTCAACCATGATTAATTAGCAATTGTATTTTGAGTGTCATCCTCATTGAAGATTGAACCATCAACCCACAGAAGCGTATAATTTTACTAAGTACTGTATCCGCTCACATGAAGAAGGTCGGAGGTTACATCACCCGGAAACGTAATAAAAGTAAATCAAGATGAGAACAGTAGTCCTAAGAATCCAAGTAATACGTTTCTCAAGTATTCTTAGGATTTGTGCAAGGCATTTCAAGTCCGAAACAAAGAGCAATAAATTTCCAGTGAAGAAGGAATTTTAAGAAAGGTTGTGTTGAGGCATTATAAAAAAATACACACTTTCGTGAAATAAAATTCAAATAATGGTGATAATAATTTATTTATATCAGTTAATTTACAAATGAGATTGAATTCATTAGAATGCATTTCTATTTCATATAAAAGAGGTTAACCACTTCAATGCATTTCTTTGTGAAATAAACCCTTACTTATAAGAAAGACCATTTATATGGATTATTCCATCATTCTCGTTCGAAAATACATCATTTGAAATCCAAATTAAAAATCCCGCAGGAACCTTCTTGTCAACCTAATATTTCATATATTTAGTCGAATATTCCTTTAAATGTCACACACACACACACACACACACACACACACACACACACACACACACACACACACACACACACACACACACACACACGCGTGCGCGCGTGCGCGCGTGTTATTAGGAAGTATTACATTAGATTTTCTGAGATTATTTGAATTTTATTTCACGAAAGTGTGTATTTTTTTATAATGCCTCAATACAACCTTTCTTAAAACGTGTGTGTCTGTCTGTGTGTGTGTGTGTGTGAATTATGAACATTTTAGTTGATAAATTAAACTAATTCTTGAATTCCCCTCAATGATGCTTATCCATATTTTTTAATAGAAATTATAAACATTTCAGACCCATAAAATGTTTCGATGCTGCAATTAAGCATATGCTCAATAAGGAAATGTATCAATTAGAGCTCGTATGAAATCGAAATATTCAATAGACATGAATTAGAATTTTAATTAGCCACGAGTATCGAAAATAAATACTCCATACTCTGTACGTACGTTTCTTTATTTTTATAGTTTAAGAAAGTTTCCAAGAGATAGCGAATTCTCCTCATCAGTATATTGAAATGTTTCTAGGAAAGTTCAGGATATATCAGAAGTAGCATGTAGATATTCCAGATATGATTATAAATGATTTCTTTGGTCAAGAGAAACATCAGATATGTTTCCAAAGGAGCTAATAAGCAGTACAGTTCTGAATATCAAAGACCCGCGCCGCAGTGGACAGAGTATTAAGTAAAATTCAGTTGTAAAAGTTCTTAAGGTCAAAAGTATAATCCTTAGTGTGTGCGACACTCAAAATACAATTGCTATTTACTTAGAACTTCTACCCAGCTATGACTGATGAAACGAGAGCATGCTACAACGTGGATTAAATAAAGACTTCGTTCGAAATTCCGTTCAGATTCCCGAGTTCGACAGAAAGATTCACAAGTTCAAGATACATCTAAAGAAGGTTGGAGGTTACATCGACCGAAACAATAAGGATAGTAGCCGAAGAACTCAAATAATACGAACAATGAGTATTGTTTCGTCAAAAATAATAAAAAATACTGGATATATTTATAATTAAACAGAATAAAAAGAAAATGAAAAGGAATTCAACTCAAACACTTGGTAGAATAAACACCAGAAAAAAGTATAATAGTTACCTATCATTTAAAATTTTTTTGTTAAAAATGTTATTTTATAAATGGAAACGATAAGTTTGACAATTCTTTGTTGGAAGGATTTCAAATTAATTTATTTTGAGATAGGAACAGAAAGTTGTAATCATTAATCCTAAAAATGCAATTATTGGCTGGCTGTTGACACCTTTGTGTATACCCCACCCCTGTGTGGGGTATATGGTTAGAAAAGAAGAAGAAGAAGAAGAAGAAAAAAAGAAACGTACCGGGCGTATCTGCATCGCTCTTTGGGAAAGCAGAAGGAAAGGATGGCCAGCGCATTTGTATACGCGAAGGGCATCTTGGGAAGGCAGAGCATGATGGGAGAAGCTATTTTTTCCCCCTCTCTCATCCTTTTTTTCTAGATAGGAGGATATAAAAGCTGGGAAAAATTCCCTGGGGGCAGGAGAGGGAAAAGAGTCGTGAACATCTTCTCTTGAAAAGAATTTCGTATTGCTGACGTTCGGATTGTGCGGTGTGACATTGGTGGCGAGAGGCCAGGTGTGGTCGATTGGAAAAGAAAAGGGCAGAAACGTGCTGTTGTCGAGAGAGTGACTCACTTCTTCCCGAACCCCAGAACCGAATCCTAATTATAACCCTAGAAGCTATTTCGGCGAATCAAGCAGGTTAACATGGCTGACTGGAGACTCTCAACTCAGATGTTGAGACCCTTCACTGGGGAGGGTGACCTAATTAAATGGCTGGAAAAATTAAAGATGGTGGCAAGGTTGCAAAAAATCGAAGACGTGGTCACCCTGCTGCCGCTCTACTTAGAGGGGGAAGCCCTCACTATTTACCAGCAGATGCGCGATGAAGATAAGGGAGACCTTGCCTCAGTGGAGCAAAGACTGAAATTGGCTTTCGCCGAGGGTCCATTTGAAGCACTCGGCAAGCTTGCAAGTTTGAGGTGGACCGGCGAGTCTGTTGACGTCTTTGCTGCAGAGATCAGAAGACTGGCAGGATTGGCTGGTTACGTGGGGAGGAGTCTGAAGATGACGGTAAAACTATACCTAGTGAATGGCTTCCCAGAAGAAATCTCCGCGAACATGCAGAGAATCACTGAGATCAATACGATGGAAGTGGACGATCTCTTGGTCCACGCCAGAGTCCTAGTCAAGAATGTCAAGGGCCCAATCGTGGCTGCAGCTATGAGTGGAAATAAGTGCATGAGGCTCCACTTGAATGACGAGAGACAGGAGCGAGGTGACAGGAGGGGAGGCCTGCCATTAAGTGCTTCCGGTGCCAGGGTCCTCGCCTGCTGAAGGACTGCAAAGAGCCGAGACCGGGGGTCATCTGCTACCGATGTGGACGAGTAGGGCACATTAGCCACTATTGCGTTGCTGCACAGGACCAGGGAAACGAGTGAAGGATAGCCATTGCGCCAGTGGTTCCCCCTTATATGTGGAAATGGCGCACAACGAAACGTTGCCTCAGTTACCGGTAGTAGTCAATGGGAAGAGAGCCATGGCCCTTGTTGACTCAGGCTGCACTGCGACGTTGGTAGCGAAGAATGTCGCTAAATCATGGAGCGGTGCCAGGAGTATTAAGACCGTGGATGGCAGGGAGGTGAAATGCCTGGGAGAGACAACAGCGGAAGTACTGGTGCAAAACGCGGGGGTGATTTGGTGTGATGCCAGCAGTCTAGCATTGGGCGTCGTATTAGAGATGGGAGGCGTAACTGTGGAAGATGCGGCGTGGTTAAGGAAGAAAAACGACTATTCCCATATCAACGTAGCCGAACTGGAGGCCGCTATGAAAGGAATCAATCTGGCCCTGAAGTGGGGATTGAAAACGATTGAAATCAAATCCGATTCGGCAACGGTAGTTTCATGGATCAGGTCAGGTGACTGGCGATAAGAGAGGATCAGAGGTGCTGCAGAAATGCTGATCAAGCGCAGGCTTGGAGCACTTGCAGATTTGATAGCGGAATTCTAGTTGAAGGTAACTGTAGTGCTGATCCCATCAGAAAAGAACAAGGCGGATTCGATGACACAGGTAAAGAAGGCCTGGCTGCAAGAGAGAAAGGAGGTTTCCTCAGTATGCTGTGCAGGGGAGGAAGTTAAAAAGTAACATAAAATGCACCACTTTGGTCGAGAACGGACGTTATTCGTGGCAAGAGAGGTTTACCCGGAAACCACCGAGAAGGAGGTCAGTGAGGTGGTGGAGCACTATCAGGAGTGTCAATTGATAGACCCCGGACATCCAGACACGAAGCAGGTGAGTTATACATTGCAGAGGACTGGAAGCGATTGGCCATTGATGTGACTCATTATCGCCCTAAGCTGTATCTGTCGATGGTCGACTGTGGACCGGGGAAGTTTGCCATATGGAGAGAGATCAGGATAGAAGCTGCATAGGCGATCGGAGGGGTCATCGAAGAAATATATTTGGAAAGAGGGCCGGTTGAGGAATTGTTAATGGACAATGGCCCCGCTTTCCGATCAGAAGCCTTTAAAGAGGTGTGTGATAGGTGGGGAGTAAGGCAATTTTTTAGGGCAGCGTATCGGCCGAGTGGCAATGGGATAGTGGAGAGGAATCATCGCACCATCAAGGCTGCTGCGGAGAAAAGCAACATTTCACCCATGGTGGCAGTGTTTTGGTACAATATCGCACCGAAAACCAGACACGATGAGACAACTGTGCCTTATAGAGCCATCTTTGCATATAAGTGGCGGCATCCGTGCAACAAAACGGTAGGAATTGAGGGTGAAGAAGCTACCATTAAAGTGGGCGAGGAGGTGTGGGTAAAGCCCCCAATGAAAAATGTTCCACTCACTGGGGGATGGGGGTCGTAACGGGAACGCAGTCAAAGAACAACGTGATGGTGAATGGCGTTCCCCGGCATATCCTAGACCTGCGTCGTGTAACCCTGCTGGTGCGCAGTGATGGCCGTGAAGAGGAGGAAGTCAATATCCACCAAGAAGCTAACGATGCACCCCAATTCGACTTAGCTACACATTGTGGTTCTTTATAACTGGGCGAGAATGTCTGTAGTGAACCTGAAAACGTCAACCCTCAAGAGGTTGTCCCCCAGAGGCCTCAACGTGAGAGGAGGATGCCTGCTTGGATGAAGGATTATGAAGTGTCTTATTGATCTCAAAGATCAGGGGGGGGGCGTGTGGGGTATATAGTTAGAAAAGAAGGGGAAAAAAAAGAACGTACCGGGCGTATCTGCATCGCTCTTTGGGAAAGAAGAAGGAAAGGATGGCCAGCGCATTTATATATGCGAAGGGTATCTTGGGAAGGCAGAGCATGATGGGAGAAGCTATTTTTTCTAGATAGGAGGATATAAAAGCTGGGAAAATTCCCTGAGGGAGCAGAGAGAAAAGAGCCGTGAACATCTTCTCTTGAAAAGAATTTCGTATTGCTGACGTTCGGATTGTGCGGTGTGACATTGGTGGCGAGAGGCCAGGTGTGGTCGATTGGAAAAGAAGAGGACAGAAACGTGCTGTTGTCGAGAGAGTGACTCACTCATTCCCGAACCCCAGAACCGAATCCTGATTATAATAATGGGTGTGGCCAATTTGAAATCCATCCAATATAAAGAATACTAAACATTATGGTTTCCCTTTAAATAACTTCAAAATAATACACACACACGCACCATACGCACACATACACACACACGCACACACACACACACACACACACACACACACACACACACACACACACACACACACACACACACATATATATATATATATATATATATATGATAGTGACGATTTATTCCTCTAGAAATAAAACAACATAGGAATACAAACGCATACATTCAATATGGTTACGCTATCTGTCAATATCTGATGCATGTTTTCCGGATATTACCAGTCGATTTTATTCAGTATTGTAAATTCCTATAATATATTCGAGGACAGACAATCTCCCAAACAAGTCATAATAACAGGGGATAGGAGGATTTAATGTTTTGTTTTCTACTCTGATTTTCCCAGATTCGCCGGCGCAAATATTATATAGTATAAACTTATCAACGGCCGTGATTATTTCATTTTAATCCTTCATGATTTTCTCGTTTCTCTAATCTTCATTCCCTATGTAAGGTTATGTATGCCTTAAATAAATTTCCAGACTTTTTCGTGTGGAAACTTTTATTGATAATGCACATATGAAACTCTAGTCCCCTTCGAAGTAATCTACTTCGGCTGCAATGGACTTGTACCGTTCCAACAACTTCCGGAAGACCGGTGTGGGCGTGTCAATGACAGCGTCTTTCATCCCTTCAGTTGTCTCATAACAACAACATCTAAGGTTTTCCTTAAGTTTAGGGAATAACTAAATTGACAGGGAGCAATGTCTGGGTAAGGATACCCATCAAATGGTCTGTGACAAGAATGTCACTTATCCGATTTGAAGACTGCTTACCTCTTCCGACGAAAATCCTTTCCTGAACTCCCTTAAAACCTCAATATAGTATTCATTGTTGACTGTCTTCCCAGTGCGCACCCGGTGCATATAGATCATGCCTGTGCTGTCTAAAAAGGGATTGTTATAAGTTTCTGTGTGAATTTGCTCTGTCTGGCCTTCTTTGTTCATGGAGAGCCAGCATGCTTCCACTGGGAACTCCGTCTCTTGGTCTCTGAGTCATAACAGTAGATCCATTTTTCATCGCAGGTCACCAGAACATGAAGAACCCGTAAATAATAACCGTTATTATTGGGTACTCAGACATTAACCGTTATTCTATAAATTGCATTTACCGACCAGTAAAGAATACTTTTCATAAAATTAAACACGCCTTCCACATTCTATTCGTTCAAAACAACGAAGCTGGCCGTTATCTACCACAATTACACCATTCAATAGCCAATTGTTCAATTAATGTTCGAACAAGCGCTTTAATTCTAGAAATAACTTTTACTTGTTAATAACGACCTATATTTATATATTCGCACACACACAGTAAGGGACAGAGGTACGACAAATACGAAGGAGGTAGACACACATGTCTACTGTCTTATTCTACTTCTTTACATTGGTGGTGTTACTTATACTACTACTACTACTACTACTAAATTATTATTGTTATTATTATTATTATTATTATTATTATTATTATTATTATTCCTGATACGAGTTGTCAACATGTTAGGGCGAGGTTCAATTCCAGGCCATTCTTGAGCAACAATTTTATTGCTTTATTTTCATGTTTGTAGGGTTAGGGTTGCACATTTTTTGCCCTCTTGCATTTTTTATGAGCTCTTTAACATTTATTTATATTGGTGGGAACTCAATTTTTAACTTACCGATCAGTTCATGAAAACAAAGTAATGTCTCCAAGACAGGATTGATTAAAAGATTTCTTCGTAATTTTTAAATTCATTTTTTATGAGAGGAGAATGCACATTTTTATACGTTATGAACATTTGCATACATTACCTGACTAAGTACTTTTAACATATACTTTTATTGATCCAATAATTTCAGTTTTTATGACCCAAAATTCTGGTTTTCGTTTTCCTTCAGCAAATTTAACCTTTGATTGTGTCTATTCTTTCTTTTTTTTGGACACTTACTTTCACTTATTTCTTAAAACGTTTTTAGCAGTTTATCCATGGTCACTATTTTACATGACTCGCATATGATAATGCGCTAGATAATTATAGTTTGTTTTCGAAGAGGAAGATTCTTTTACCGAATCTGTTTTGGCTTTGTGTAATCTTTACACCAGGCAACGCCGATACACGAGTCTTTCCAATATATATATATATATATATATATATATATATATATATATATATATATATATATATATATATATATAAAGCTGAATGTCTGTGTGTATGTGTGTGTGAACTGCTAGTCTATCTATCCATACTCCTAAAAATTCGATTTTCTTTTGTGTGTATTGATATTCATATTAAAAACCCTCTTTTCTATTTATTTAAAAATAAAATACAATTTTCTTATATCTTGGTTGTGGAATTGCATTCACTAGCAAACGATCTAGCTAATTTGCATATTCTTTTAAACATTCATTTTAATTAATTCCCTATAAGTTGCTTCGGTTTTTTAATGGAATAATCATCATTAGTTAACAATTACGTGTAATTATATTCATGCAGATATTCTACATGATTTATACTTGCATAATATTTGCGAAAAAGTTTATAGTAAACACAAAATTGTTTCCATATATATTTATGTATACATATATATTTTTGTTAAACAAATCTATCTATCTATATATCTATAAAAGTGAAAGTTTCTGTGTGTGTGTGTGTATCTGTGTATCTGTGTGTCTGTGTGTGTACATTTCCCTACGCAATAATTCTGTCAATTTTTAGTCTACAGACGCAAAATTTGATATACAGGGTACTGAGATTTGAGAAAATCAGGATGATCTGGTTTTGTCTAAAAATTTGGCGATTAAGGGGTCAAAGTTCAACGATTTGACCTTTGAGAACTCTACCAAACTCTTCCGACAAATTTCGGTCTAAAAACTTGAAATTTAAGATATAGGTTCATTGGACATGGATCTAACTTAATAACTTAATTTGAGCCCAAAACAATAAATGTTAAGGGATCATAATAGGTGCCAAAGTTAAAAAAAATTATCATTTTTTTTTGCTCAACATACATCTCCAAATACCCGGGCACCGCCAGGCACCCATGCTAGTCTATCTATATATCAATAAAAATGAACGTGTCTGTGTGTTAGTCTGTGTGTCTGTCTGTTTACATTTCCCTACGAAATAACTGTCAATCTTTAGTCTACAGACTCGAAATTTGATATACAAAGTACTGAGATTTGGGAAAATCTTTGTGATCGGTTTCGGCCAGAAATTTGGCTGTTAAAGGGTCAAAGTCCAACGATTTAACCTTTGAGAACTCTACCAAAATCCTCCGACAATTTTGGATCTAGACACTTGAAATTTTAGATATAGGTTCCTTGCACATGGACCTAACTTAATAACTTTATTCGAGCCCAAAACAATAAATGTTAAGGGGTCATAATAGGGGTCAAAGTAAAAAAATTTGACCGCTTTCTTTTGACTCACTATACACCTTCAAACACCGGGGCAACGCCGGGCTTAAATTCTGGTATATCTATAAAAGTGAACGTGTCTGTGTGTGTGTCTGTTTGTGTGTCTGTGTACAATTCCCTACGCAATAACTCTGTCAATTTTTAGTTTACAGACTCGAGATTTGATATACAGGGTACTGAGATTTGGAAAAATATTTGTGATCGGGTTTCGGCCAGAAATTTTGCTGTTAAGGGTTAATGTTCAACGATTTAACCTTTGAGAACTCTACCAAACTCCTCCGACAATTTTGGGTCTAAACACTTGAAATTTTAGATATAGGTTACTTAATAACTTGATTCGAGCCCAAAACAATAAAGTTTAAGAGGTAATAATAGGGGTCAATGTTAAAAAAATTGACCGCTTTTTTTTGCTCCACATACACCTCCAAACACTCGGGTAAGGCCGGGCTGAAATGCTAGTATATATATATATATATTCACGTTGATACATTGTGTCTGTCAGATAACCGAGATTAAATAACGTTGAGTCTGGCTAGTACCAGATGGGTAACCATTTAGGAATTCTAGGCGCTGTATGTGCCCTCCGCTTACATCAGCATTATTTCCAGTCGTCTTGAACCTCTACTTACCACTGGTATTTAACAAGACTAGTTCAGGAGAGATGTGGTTGGAGATTGCGCAACTCTTGCCACAACATTCCACGCGCAGGCACGCTTACAGTATGTATCAATAGTCTGTAAAAACTAAAGGAAACTACAACACACACACATATTTATATATATATATACACACACATATATTTATATAGTTTTATTTAAAAATTAGCATTTTAATTAAATTAGGCTTTTTACACATGATCAAAATTATAAGGCCAAGGGTATAAATTGTTAGATTTATGGTAGTTCTTATGTTTTTAGTTCAGTTCGAGATCAGCAATCACTGTGTACCATGCCTAAAGCAAGAAATCTAACCGAAATTGGGCGCTCTCGAATTCTAGGATTCTATAAGCAAGGTTTGTCGCAGCGAGCGATAGCAGTTAAGGTAAATCGCAGTAAAACTGTTATTTGTAACTTTCTAAAGAACACTCAGAATCATGGAAAAGCAAAATCCTTTGGTAGCCCCCCCCCCACCAATTTCTCCTGCATTGAGTAGGAGAATCAGACGGGTTGTTATGAATGACAGAGGACTTTCTTCTGGTCAAATTAAGGCGGTTACAGATGCTGATTGCAGTCCAATAACCACCAGACGACACTTACAACAAGGCATGGTAAATAAAAAGCGTAAACAAATTCCTCGATTGCTTCCACGTCACAAAGTGAACGGCTTAAGATCTGATCGGGAATACCAAACCTGGGACGTTGAGAAGTGGAAGAAAGTCCTGTTTTCTGATGAGAAAAAAATCAATTTAGATGGTCCTGATGGCTTCCAGCGATATTGGTCTGACAAAAACATGCCCCTTGAAATTTTTTTCCACACCTCATAGTGGTGGAGGGTCCGTAATGGTATGGGGTGCCTTTTCTTACAGAGGGACGATGGTGCTCCAGGTGGTGCAGGGTCGTCAGACAGCAGATGGTTATGTAAGCATTTTTTTACAAAGAAGTCACCACTTATCAAGGCCCGAAGGCCACTCGGTGATAAGGGTTATTGCGTGTACAGTAATCAATGGGATAATATCGTAGTAATCGCTAGTAATGGAGATCTGATAAAGTGTCTTACTTAAGAGGGTGGTTCAACAGGAACTTGTTTATGTTGGACTTGAAGACATCCAAGTTGTAATCAGGTGGGAAACAGGCAAACGGAAGAGGGTTCCACAGGCGTGAACTTCTAAGAAAGAAGCTTTGTTCATGGAATCTACATTTTGATTTAGGCACAGATAAAGAGTGGGGAAAATTACTGACAGTGGTTTCAGCTAGACGGGTGTTTTTCGTGAAAGATTGGCGAGGAGGGACCAGAGATTGGAGCTCAGACGAGCACTTCCCATGGAAATAATGATAAAACAACGACAGGCTCGCAACGTCCCTTCTGTGGGAGAGAGGGTGCAGGGAAAGAGAAAAGGGCATCCTCCACTAGGCTACGAAGTCTATTTTGTACTCTGTCAAAGCAGGATAGGCTGTTTTTAGCAGCTCCTGCCCAGATCATACAGTAGTACTCCATCCTCGGACGTACTTGGCTTTTATATAGATAGAGAATTGCATCAGCAGTGAGATATCTACTGGAGCGGTAGAAGGATCCCAACATTTTTACAGCGACTTTGGCAACAGATTTGATGTACGTGTTCCATTTCAGATCAGGAGTAAAGGTCAAACCCAGAAGCGTGTAAAAACATGGAGCCTCTCCAAGACTAAAGCCATCCATTTCAATTGATGCCAGATGGGGATCAGAGCATTGATTATGGAAAGACAAAAGCTTGGTTGTAGATGCCTTAAAAGTAATCAGCCACCTCTATTGTATCACGCGCTCAAGATCAGAGGAGATTAAGGGACTTCTGGCAGTTGCACTTGTGTAATAATCTTGCTATATTATGCTTTATTTTTAGTGTGTTTGGGCGGCGTTCGCAGGTTATACAGATTGATTTCTGAACTCGAGGGTTTTTCTTAATATATTACGTTTTTCCATCAGTGTCATGTGTTATATAATACGTATTCTCGTTTTGATTACTATTTCTCTTATATTTTTATAATTGTTTTATTCCTATAATTATCAATAATTCATTGCGCCTTTCTGGAAATTCCCATATATTTTTTTCATCCTCTTAATCATCATCCAGTGACATTAAAGTCTACGATTAGACAGTTTCTCCCTTTACTATTACCAACGGACCTTTTTGCTTGGATTAATTTGCCCATTTATACTTTTATAGGTTTTATTTTCTATGGCTGATTCAGTATTTTGGTCTGCATGTTTGGCATGTACACGTTTGTACTGTTCCCGGTGTACTGACTTTCCTCCCATGCGGTCGTCTTTGCTTGTGTATTCTTTTTTGGGCTAGTTTGCTACATTTACTTTTCTGATTTATCGTCTTACCTCTTTGTTCGCAAAGTCTACTTTTACTGTTTTTCTGGTTTTCTCTCTGTTGACGATGGCGTTCGATTCCAGAATCCCCAGATATTCATAGACATCGTATTCATTAGGGGCTTTTAGTGCTTATTCGTTGGGTAGTTTTACGTGCTCTGACGTTTTAAATCTTTATTTTCCGTCAGAATTCAATTTTCCAACCCTAGCTAAACATTTTTTGGCTTCTTATTAGTTTTTCTTTGAAAATAGCTTCCGAGCACATAAGGTGGTTGATATTTTCTTTCATGTGTGTGAATGTGTGTCCGGAATTGTCTTTCGTGTTGTTGAGTCGTATCATGGCTATGACAGAAAGAAGTGTTTTTAAAAAGTTTTCTTGAAAATAATTGTTATTATTCGTAGTCATAAAGAGTTCTCATACAAGCCATCATCAGAAATTACTCGTTGACAACAACCGGTAATGTTCCCTGTAGTCTGGGTAACAACAATTCTCAGATTTCCAGTACTGTTCACCTCTTTCGCAAATGAATTTGCATTATCGAAATAGCCGCTTGCCATTGACTTGATGACCAGCGGTTTTCATTAGAATTTGGTTGGGAATAAGGTTTCTCAAGGTCTCAGTCCTCTTCGCACTAATCCAGTGGTAGTCTGGTTAGTGCTTTCTCTTCATGCTTTTAACACCATTGACCGTTCTCGACTATTTGTTCCTTTATCTTGTCTTACTTTTGTTGCAGTTTCCATATGACCGGTTAGCATTTGTAGCTCATATATTAAATTTTTATTATTATTGCTATTATTATAACTATTACTAGCAGGACCCGTGGAAATTCCACGGTAGTTAAAATCTTTTAAAACACATCAGTAAGAAATTCCTTATAAAAATGAACGTATGGAAACAAGTAGAACAAACAAAGAATTTTAGTTTAAACTTTTATTGAAGGTCAATGCGATCGTAACTGATGCTGTTGATATTGTCAGTAAGTGCTGGTGATGATTGAGGCGGTGACAGGGACGTTGATCAGCTGCTTGGAGTGAGAATAGTGGTCACTCAGCAGGTTCTTGGGAGTCAGATTGTGAATTTAAAAAACTGTGTGACATTGTTGACATCGATTTTGTGCAAGTTCTGATGACCCCAAGTTATTTAATATTTCAGGACATTTTGGATTACATGTGTAAGTAATGAATAGGTCACAGAAAACTGCCATTGCATCTTGATAAAGCTGTTGTAGATTCCTAGGACTTCCTGTAAGTGTAGATGGTAGAATAACTGGTACACCAGGATAACCATCTTCATTCCTTGCTAAATGATCCATTAAGCCAGAATATTGAGCAGCTCTTAGTTGACTTTGATGGCTTTTAATGAAGTTAAATAAGCAACTGTCAACTTTTACATATGCGATAGACTTTTCTATCTATTTTGAATTTTATTCAATGAAGATTTGGAAATTCACAAATATTTTTTAAGTCGAATTATTGATATAGATTTCAATTAATGCATCACAACTTCCTGATAATATAAATAGAACACTTTGAATTTTCTGTACAAAAGTTTTTTTTCCATAAAAACATTGTAATCTGTTATAATATTCAGATTCTTGTGTATTACATGCATAGAAAATGAAGTGTTTCTGTAAATCTTACGAAGTACAGTTAACTTTTGATTTTTCGATAATCAAAATGATGTGAGGTAAGTTATAACTATCAAATTTATTGTCAATGTTATATAGTTAAGTAAGCTGGCTAATTGGCTATAAAGTAAGTTATTCCGAACTTTGATCTAACATTTTAATTTAAAAAAAAAAGCTTAACATTTTCTTGTATATTTTTTTTATATTAAGAAAAATGTAAGCATCATGCTGAAATAATAAAATGCCATTCTTAATAAGGGGAGAGGGTTTGACTATTCTAAACCTTCACCTAAATAACGATTTAACGAAAAAATGCTTAAAATGTTCTTGTATCTTTTTTATAATTTTTGTTAAATAAGAAAAATCAATAAACTTTGATAACACTATTGTAAGAATCATGCTGAAAGCCATTCTTAATATGAGGAGGGGGGTTAACTATTCGGAAACTTCACCTAACAATGTAAAAAAAATAAGGGAAAATATATGTATGAACAATAAATATTTCTTCAGTTAAATAAAATATACTGTAAATCTTTAAATAAGGAATAAATATTTATTTAAATCATAATTATTGAAACAAAGTATTTTACTGCATGAAAAAAAACGGTTATGGGGAGAAGGGTTAACTATTTTGAACCTTCACCTAAACAGCGATTTAATGAAAAAAAAATTAATGGTCTTGTATCTTTTTTGTATAATTTGTTTTAAAATAAGAAATAAAAAAAAAGGTAAATATCCAGATACGCTACTACAGAACACCGACCACGCTAATTTGTTTTTTTTTTAATAGGTAATTGAGGTCGCTGACAACGAATCTGATAGTCAAACTTGGGGCAAATTTACCGTTTGCATGGTATTTACCCCTGAACCCACGAACTACTTTCCACCATTTTGCAGCTTCCGTTTATGCTACGCGCATGCACGTTGTAGCATAAATGACGGCTTCACCAAGCAAACTACGTTGGGGGTAGGGGATTTTTTTTTCCAGGACATAGAATTTTCTAATTTTCAAAAATACATTATAGCACTTTTTTGGTGGAAAATTTAAAATTAGCTGAAAAAGAAATAAAACAAGAAAAGGGAAACACTCCAAGTTGGAGTAGGGGGGTGTAATTTATCTGTTTTTTTTTACCTGGAACATAGAATTTTCAAATTTTCAAAAAGTAATGCACCGACATTTACCAATTAGAACACCATTTAACATTTTCCGAAGATTTTACTGTGTACATTGGCACGCGCGCCCCAAAATCACATCCGCCCCCCGCTCGCGCCCCCAATGTACACAGTAAAATCTTCGGAAAATATTAAATGGTGTTCTAATTGGTAAATGGCGGTGCGTTACTTACGGAAAAACGTTTAACTAAACTGCAAAAGCACCTATTAAGCCACATAAGTTCTATAATTGAATCCCCCTCCCCCCCGCAAAAAAAAGAATGAAAAACATAAAGATGTTTGGTGCTTATGTTTTTGTAAACCACATTAAAAACTACGCGAGACAAAAAAAAAAAAGTCCCTCAATTTGTTGTACTTTTCTATAACTGTAAGTCATTAAAAAAATGTCAGTCTGTAATTTTTTGATTGGTACGCCATGTGAGAAGGCAGTTTGCTAGGTGAAGCAAGCCGTCGTTCATGCTGCAGCGCACGCGCGTAGCGTAAACGGAAGCTGCAAAATGGTGGAAAGTTATTCGTGGGTTCGGGGGTTAATACCATGCAAACGGTAAATTTGCCCCAAGTTTGACTATCAGATTCGTTGTCAGCGACCTCAATTACCTATAAAAAAACAAATTAGAGTGGTCGGTGTTCTGTAGTAGCGTATCTGGATATTTACCAAAAAAAACTTTGATACCGCTATTGTAAGAATCATGCTGAAAGCCATTCTTAATATGGGGAGGGGGGTTAACTATTCTGAAACTTCACCTAACAATGTAATAAAAATAATGGAAAAATTCTTCAGTTAAATAAAATATACTGAAAATCTTTAAATAGGAAATAAATATTTCTTTAAATAAATTAAATCGTAAGTAATGAAACACTGTTTTATTTCATATTAAAAAAAAATTGTTGTGCCGGTGGGCATTAAAGATGAATGCCTGTAAAAGAAGCAAAATAAAATGAACAAATAACTATGTAAACAACGTGAAGCTGTATAAATGTTACAAAATTACTGGATTCGGCATTAAATAACACGAAAAAGGATTGATATGCCGTAAAACAAAAACAAAACAGAACAAGACGTAAAATATATTTTGACTCTGTATTTGCGAATGGTGACTTTGGTGATTTATTTAATAAAGTCATTCTTGACTTTTGTAACATGTATTTCTAAACATATTTTTTGTTGTGTAAATAAAAAGTAAATAAAAAAAAACATAAAGTGGCACAGTAAAAAAAAAAAAACGTACTCGTAGCGTTAAATGTAAAAAATATATTTATTACTGAATAAAATAGAATAAGCGTTCATACAATAATAAACAGAAGACATCGTTAAAAATGTAAGTAAAATACTATTTAAACTGTGGAACGATACCTTCTATGCATAATTGCCTTTAAAATAATCCGGAACCATAAATAGACAATTATTATTATTTATTTTTTTTGTTCGGGAACTTTTGGGAAATAAAAGGGGTTACTGATTTTTAACTGATAAAGATTGAACAATAAAGGGAGATAATTCACATTAATTAATGACGTGACACCGTACGTACAAGCAAATTAATATATAGATATTACACTAAAAATGCCTTTGTGGTATTGGCATGGTCGAGTAAAGATCTTTGGTAACCTTAAACTCGTCGACGTGATGTTTGGCACAAAACGTATGCTTTTACCTTAATGTCTGTCCGGATTGTTTCGTTCCAGTCAGATTATGTCTTTTAATCGCACAGCCAATTCCAACAAATCCCCTGAATAGACCAACAAAAGATTTAATATAAAAAAAGCAATGGAATATTTTACCTTATCTAATTACACGCTTATTTGTTTTGAAGACGCTTTTTCTCTTCGTCTCATCTATATTGAATTCCCGTAATACAGGAATATATTGCTTAAAAACACACACACACACACACACACACACACACACACACACACACACACACACACACACACATACACACACACACACACACACACATATATGCACACACATACGCACACAAACGTATGCACACAGTGATTCCGAGGTGTACGGAAACAATCCCAATGGTGCTCGGATAATAGCATAATATTTATTTAGGAACGTAAAAATACTTTGTACTATTTTGCATTGGAAATCGATTCCTATTCGAATCAATCAAAAATGTATCATTGCATCTTTATTATATTGCCTCGCTTGTTGAATATTTTTTTTTATGTCAGCCTACTGAAATATATTATATTAAATTAAATTCTTCCATGTTGTTAGTCGTGCTGTAGAAGTTCAGATCAAAAAGTTAAAAGTGATTTTTGTCTGAAGTACGAATTTTTGCCTGGGGTTGGAATAATGGGTCACGCAGGAAAGTAATGCTCTACGCTGATTCACAAAAAAGGATGCAATACATGTGTATGTGGATAATAAATAATATATATATATATATATATATATATATATATATATATATATATATATATATATATACTTGTTTCGTTTAAAAATGGCACGAACAATACAGATAAAAGACTAGAGTAGCGCATACATCAGAATAAAGCAAAGCACAGAAGAGACAGAAGAGACGTTGTGAGCCTATCCTTGTTTTATCGTTATTTCCATGGCAGGTGCTCGTCTGAGCTCCAATCTCTGGTTCCCCCTCCTTCACGAAAAACACCCGTCTAGCTGAATCCACTGTGAAAAATTTCCCCCACTCTTTATCTGTGCCTAAATCAAAACGTGGATTCCATGAACAAAGCTTCTTTCTTAGAACTGCACGCCTGTGGAACTCTGTTCCATCTGCCTGCTTCCCACCGGACTACAACTTGGATGTCTTCAAGTCCAACGTTAAGAAATTACTAATGAACCGCCTCCTTAAGTAAACGCTTCATCAAATCTCCACACTAACGTAATGTACTTGCAATAACCCTTATCCCTGAGTGGCTTCCGGGCCTTGAGAAGTGGTGATCACTGTGTAAAAAAAACCCACTACAAAAAATAATGAAACGAGAAACATAAACGTGAATTAAAAATAGGAAGAGAAGTAAAAATTTATAAAATGGATTCGATAAATTGTATAAGAGGAAACATTGACATCTCCGTGTAAAAGATATAAAAAGGAAACTGAATCGTTAGTGACAGCTGCACAAAACAACTAGATCAGAAATAACTACATAAAACCCAAGGATCAAAATCTAGAAGAAAGCAAACATAGATTGTAATCGATGAAAACATAAACCATATCATAACCGAATGATGCAATCTGGTTTTAAAAATAATAATAAAATAGACACGATAATGTTTGGGATGGTAGTTGAATAAGCGATATGCAGACGATCACACTTTGAACATAACACAAGAAATGATAATAATTAGCAAGAACGAGAAATCTGTCAAATGATCTGCTCAATGATGGGAGGGAGCTGAAGGCAGAAACATTAAATGCGTTGAACTTGACAAAGAATTGAAAAGGCTGCGGGATGTGGTTTTACTATAATTGTACACCCTGCAGAACAACCCCGGAAAATAAAGATAGATACAAGTTCACTAATATTGATGAAATAATGAACCACCAAATATAAATGGACGGCTTTAAACTGTTTGTAGAAATTAAGAAGGAACTAGAGACGCTAATAAATACAGCCAGAATCTTCAGCTAGGATATCCAAATCACATTTGGTATGGAAAACTGCGCACTGTTAGTTAGAAGAAAGGGAAAACTGAAGGCAACAGAAGGCATGTAACTATTTAACGAAACGGAGATGAGGGCACTAGATAAACATTAAACCTACAAATATTTGGAAGTTCTCAAAGCAGACACCGTCAAAGTAACAGAAATGAAAGAGAAACATAGAAAGGCATACTTTAGAAGAACAAGAAAACTGCTAGAAAATAAATTATATAGTAGTTAGCTAATAAAAGTTAAAAACACATAGGCAGCGTCACTAGTTTATAGGTTAGACAAAATAAGAACTGAGGCATGTCGACGAAAAAACTCGGAAACTTATGACCATGCACAACGCACTAGAATTATGTTGACAGACTCTACGTAAAGAGGAAAGACGGAGGAAGAGGACTGGTTTGTATAGAAGAATGTGTAAATGACACGAAAAACAAAATTAGAAAACTATATAATGCAGTACACTGAAAGGATAATCACTGTAGCAAGAGGCATTTCACAAACGAACAACACAGACAGCAGAGCCGCAAGGGATAAAACGATAAAAGGCAAATGAGAAGAGAAACAGCTACATAAGGATGGCAACAGATGAGATTAACGAAAATACTCAAACATGGTTACGAAAAGGAACCCTAAATAGATAAATCCCTATTAAGAGCCGAACAAGAGAATGCAATTAAAATCAACCACTTTAAAACAAGGATCGACAAAACACGAAACGTAGCAAATGCAGACTCTGTGTCCAAAGAGACGAAACAATAAAATAACAATAAATAAATAAGCGAATAGACCAAAGAAGCCCAAAAGAATATAGAAATAGGCACGATCAAGCGGGGAAGAAAGTACGCTGGGAATCATGCAAGCAACTGCATTTTGAACACCCAGACAAATG
>NC_136489.1:71073320-71175820 GCF_053919585.1 Euprymna scolopes | reverse complement strand
AGCAGATCTTCGATCATAAAATGCTTATTCTCATTCCATAAATGCAGAGCATTCACGGGCTGGTTGAAGACGCACATCATTTTTAATTTTTAATTAACGAAAACTGCGTTTCCCCTCTCTCTCTCTCTCTATCTCTCTCTCACACTGTGTGTATCTATCTATCTATCTATCTATCTATCTATCTATCTATCTATCGCTCCCCCTCTCTCTCAAACAAATGTAAAGAAAAATAAATAAGCTAAATGTAAAGAAAAATAAATAAGCTAAAAATTAAAAACTTTTGAAAATATTTTTAAATAAACATATTTATAAAACATAATTGAGGATGTATTTATTGAGAATATTTGGAGCACTAATATCGTGATTTTGGTATATACATATTTACATACATTTTACCTACCGTACTCTTCATTTACTATTAAAAAAAAAAAATAGTACACAGGGTGAATTCGTCGGCCAGGGCAGTAAAGGGTTAATGTAAATGTTTCAAGGTACGGATATGTGATGGGATAATGTGTATGTGAAACAAAAGAAAAGAAAACGTGAAATTTTCACGGGTCCAGCTAGTAATAATAATAATGCGAGTTTGTCTCTGATGTATCGTTATTTTCATGGAAAGTGTTCAACTGAGCTTCAATCTATGGTCCCCCCTCGCCAAACTTTCACAAGAAACACTCGTCTAGCTGTAAACACTATCAATAATTTCCCCCACTCTTTATCTGTGCCTAAACCTAAACGTAGATTCCATGAACAAAGCTTCTTTCTTAGAACTGCACGCCTGTGGAATTGTCTTCCGTTTTCCTGCTTTCCGGCTGACTACAATATGGTTTTGTTCAAGTCTAAAGTAAATAAGTTCTTGATGAGCCGTTCCATATAAGTTATTAAATTTACCAAATTTTCATTACTAATGATTACTATATTGACCAACTTCTACTGTACACTCTTTAACCCTTATCCTTGAGTGGCCTCTGGGCCTTGATAATGTGGTGATGCCTTTGTAAAAAAAAAAAAAAAAAAAAAAAAAAAAAAAAAAATAATAATAATAATAATAATCTTCAGAAACAGATGAACTTCTTGTGAATCAAGTACAACATCATCATGCTCTAGAAGAGGTCAGTTCTGATTGGCGCTCAAAACATCCTACGCCAAGTGCTTTCCATCTAATCGACTCTTTTACTATGCTCACTAGTTTTGGTGTAAAAGCTCAGTCTTGATTAAAAAAAACAACCGGTGTAAAGCATCAGAACAGTGTGAAGTTAACAAAGAATAAGAATTATGGAAATTAATGATCACACACAAGGAAGAGATAATCCGGGAAGAGGATTGGTAAGCATAGAATTCTGTGTAGACGATGTCATAAAATAAGTAGACAAATAAGAAAACACAAAAAGAGTGATTACCGCTGAACTAACACCATAAAAATGAACAATACCAATAGTAAGAGCAGAGTAAAAATGGAAAAATGATAGACGATTGATAAAATTGGCAAGAGAAATGACACACGATAACACATGGACATGGTCATGAAAAGGACACTTGAGTAGCGAAATTGAATCGATATTAACAGCTGCACAAAACAACACAACGAGAACGTATTACATAAAATAGAAAATAAACAAAACTCAGGAAAGCTTCCAATGTAGAATCAGTGGACAAAGAGACGAAACAGTAAATCACATCATAAGTGAATGCAGTAAAGCTGAGACGGAAATGTAGTTCACTGGGATCTCTGCAAGCAACTGCACTTAACACATGCAGACATATTATATTGAAAAATAAAAAGACTTGAAGTGGGTTTTGCAGGGGTATTTACTTTAAGGAGATACAAGTGCAGTAAGTTTTCTGGCATGAAACACTATAGTGATGGGACAGGAGCTGGGGATTTGCAAACAGTGCGAGATCTTTTGTGCACTCTGTATAAGAAGCAGTGACTAGTAGTTGTTTAATGTTGTTTTCTCTTTAACTGACCGCCATGTAGGCCGGCTCTGAATATACGACACCAGATACAACTGTCTCTTAATACACGACACCAAACATACCTGTCTTTTAATACACGACACCAAACACAACTAGCTCTCAATATACTTCATCAGACATAGCTGACAGGCTGGCCGACGCGCTTTCGAAAGTGTAAGAGGAAGAGATTCACGTTTGTCGAGCGAAACTTCCCAACCGTCACGCGTCTTTCCCCTTTTCTTCTATTTGCTTCGTCTTACCTTCCTTCCTTTCTTTATGCCTAAATATACATTCCATTCTGTGACGTCACGCCATCGTCACGGCTTCACATGTTGTACACCAGTCCAAATGTGGGAGCAATACTGCATGAATGGACAAAGGCTGGCTTTATAGAAATATGAGATACTGGAAAGTGTGGTACGTTTGCTACGAGACTTGGCAATATCTTCTATGTATTTATGCTAATTTATGCTACCTGTGACCCATTCAGCAGGTCATATTTCGTAGACGTACTTGTAAAACAAACATAGAGATACAGAATTGCAGCGTTGGAACATTGACTTGAGGTGGTAGACAGTGTGGGAGCTATCAGGTTAGAGACTCTTTATTTTGTACTCTATTTCAAGAGGGAAAGACTAGTGGTTTTGAACCAGCCCATATGTAGCAACATTATTCTATTCATGAGAGAATGATAGTTTTATAGAGATATAGTTTTACAGTATGCTACATGTAAAATGGCGGAAAAGTTTACAAAAGTTGCAAGTTTGTACTTCCATAAAGTTAATGTAACCCTAAGGAAATAGTGTTGTCGGTGGTCGAGATTATTGGAGAGTTTCATTATTTGTTTGTAGTCATTGAAATGTTCTCTCCTCAAGGCTAAATGCTCATATCTCAGTCCATTCTCACGTTCATACGCGTTCTTTTACGTAATTATTTCACCGAGTGTCTACCGAGGCCGGCGTTATAGTCATATTCATTTCACAGACAAGATAAATATTATATTACGGTCGCTGCAAATCATCTATCACTCTATGAAATCATTTATTTATATTTGTGCTACAGAAGATCAGAAAAACGTCGGTACCGTCGATTTCACATACAAAACAAAGAGAACTAATCTCTAGTCACTTATGTTGGACTCTCTTCAAATTCTCTCTCTCTCCCTCCCCCTCTCTCTCTCTCTCTCTCTCTATATATATATATATATATATATATATATATATATATTGCGTATATTGTGTATGTGAGTGTATGTGATTGTTTACTTAGGATTAACTCCTAAGCTAATTAACCAATCATTATAAATTTTGTAACATACTGTTATGCGTAAAGGTATCCAAAATGTGGGCGATATTTTGTTGATTTAATTTTACGTAACTTGCAGAGGGGTGGTTGACGATGTAAGCCATTCGTGAAAACCAGATACCTGAAATTTTAGTGCAATTGCAACTATGTATTTTTGCGATATTAAAAAAGTGATTAAGAGATATAATATGGTTATAAACGCTCATTTGAAATTTAAAAATTGTAAATTTGCATTAAATATGACCCAGTGTCATTAGACACTAATTAAACATCTTGAATTTCAATTTAAAAATATGCTTAAAATTTTAGAAAGATTTTAGAGTCAAAATCATGCAACGGATTTGTATCGAAATTAAAATAAGGATTCTAGACATAAAGTTTAGTATCAATATGTTTTGAATTTAATCGTAAGAGGATATAAAAGTGGCACAAATCTATTCTTCTTTAAAAGGATTCGAATTTTTTAGCGAGTCAATATCGTTTAAAAGCGATATAATTTTTTTGCTTCTTGATTGCCCTGATTAGTAGTGACAAAAGTTAAGTTCATCTCTGGGCTTGTGCGTTCATTGAATATAGCTAAATTGATGACTTCTTAAACAACGAAACAGCTCTCTCTCTCTCTCTCTCTCTCTCTCTCTCTCTCTCTCTCTATATATATATATATATATATATATATATATATATATACTAGCAGGGAGACCCAACGCTGCCCGGAATTGAATGAGGATCAACCAATGTTTCACACTTCCAAAATCGATTAATTACCTATTTTCAATCAAATCGATTGATTGATTGATTGCCTGCTCAAGTCTGGGACCCATTGCGATGCTCCGGAAGAAAGCGTCACATGCTTTCCCGCAGTGACTTAGTTTGCAATACATTGTAGTCTATATTGCACTGTAGAGAACCTACTATTTTATCAACTTATATTATATAAAGGCTTGAATTAAAGTTTAAAATGCAAAAAATCAAGTTCATGGTTCAGCTGTGTTCTAAACAAAAACATTCATCAAATAACCTACTATTGATTTTATACGCCGGGCCCTTCTGCACGTTTCTACCTTAAGACGCTCAAAACAGCACAGAACTTTATACACAACTTTTGTATCAAGAAGATTATCCAGTGCGTCCACCGCAAGCTACATTAAATATCAATTCTTTTATTGAAATCAAATCCTCACTCGCTGCTACTCTGAACAATTACTGCACAATATCCACATAGCCGTTAACTATGCGTACCGCCACTGCTTCAACACTGAAAAAAAAAACAGACTTAAACAAAAATTCAAATGGTTACAACTTAAAACCTGGCAACCACATACGAATAATATCCAAATTACTGACGACCATAACTCCTGTGACCCAACCAATACCCAGTCTCTCATCACCGACCTCACTGGCTCTTTATCCACGACTGAAGCTGAACTCCTCTCCCTTGGCCCTAAATTCATCACCACACAAAAACTAAATGACCATAGAAACATAATTTTGCAGAACAGCCTACCATCTCAAATAGCTCTCAGCCTTCAATCCATTAACCCAAAATAATAAAAAAACCACACACTCATCCTACGACTACCAACAACTCCTTTCCTGTTTACCAGCTGGACCACGCTCTACACTCACCCCTAATAACCATTAACTCGACCAGAAATTAACTCGACTTAAGCATAAAATTTTAACAATTCTTAACCATGAACAACCACACATCACACCCAACATCTTCAAATCCCAACACATAACCCTAAAAAACCTAAAAAATTAAAGACCTTGGTTATTTGCCCTCTGACAAAGGCAAATAATTCTGCATCATCTCTCAAAATTGATATACACATTCACTTTCGAACACCTTAACAACACAACCCTATACACGTCAACGCACAGCATCTTAACGACACAGACGCATGATTCCATCAATAATGCATGCCCCCAAATTTGTATCAACACACTTATAAACAAATTTGTATCAACACACTTATAAACAAATTTGTGCCAACACACTTATAAACAAATTTCTGGCTTACTTATGGGATCTAGCTTCTCAGTCTTCCTATCCATATCTTACAGACAGACTCGAAAGACAACCTCTCAACACCTGCAACTCACACACTCTCTTCACTAGATATATTGACGACATTCTTATCACGCACTCCCGTTAAGAGACGATCAACATTTTCCACAAATTCAATAACCAAAACCCCTACTTACAATTCACTATAGAACACTTAGACTCTTCTGGCTCGCTCTCACTCCTAGATTTCAACCTCAGCATCAATGCAAGTAGCTGCATACATACTGTATTCTACAGAAAACCCGCATGCAGGAACCTTTTTATCGACTACAAATCCGATCTGTCGTTTAAAGATAAACTTAGTTACGCATATGCAAAAATTATTCGCATACAGAACAAATGCTCCAACACTGTCGACAAAACTAAATACACTATCAACTTCTACCAAACTCTCTCTGTCAATGGCTACCCCGCTGCAGCCATATTTAGTCTTAGAAACAAAAACAACACAGTCACCACACACTATCTAACACCTGCTCCCTCAAACTACCTATCCATAGCTAGAACCTGGACATCCAACTAATTCACACTGGTAGCTCTTAACGATAACACCTCTCTAGAAAAAAACACTCGATCAACACACCCGATACCTGTTCCATGACCAATTGCCCAATTTCTAGATCAGAGTTATGCCTGTAGTTGTAATAAAATATCACTTTGTAAACGCGAAATATGGATCGAATAAATGTAGACGAAGCAAATGGAACTGGACTGTCTGGGTATATATAGGCCAGCAATCCTGTTTTCTGATATCCATTGGTGCAGCAGAAAATAGTCGTGAAAAATTTGTGAAGATGAAAACACCGATGAGGGAGAACAACATTCGACTAGAAAAGCACGAGGAGTACTAAAACCATAGTTTTATCAGGCCTCACAAACATGACTATTAAATCCTGACATTCTCTGATATACGGCAATTGGCAGTTGTCTTTCCTGGTTCAAATCGTAATTCTTTCCTGTTGTCGGTCACACCCTGAAAAATTTCGGAATTTAGACAAGTAGATGGTGAAGAAATAGCTTGTTAGATTTTATTTTTCCGTAGTATACAGGTTACATTTAATGGAATGTATAGTGTAAGAATCTTGTTTTTTTTTCAGTATTTTTCCATTTGTTCGCGCATGGAATATTTTTCTTTTTTCTTTTTAAATCCCACGCACTCACATATTGAACTCATGTCTTTTTAGATACACTCAAGCAAGATTCCATGTCAAAGAGTCGCTAAAGTCTTTGATCGCTCTGACATATTTACGTTTGAAATACAAAGCCACAATTCGCCCATGCACGGAGTATTGTTGCCACAGCTGGGTTGGAGCATCTCTCATTACCCTCTCTCTTTATGAAGAGTAGCAAACTTAATAGGTCCCACACCATCGGCCAAGCTCCAACCCCTGTCCCATCGCTGCAATGTTGTATCTCTGTGCCTGTTTTACAAGAACTTTAATGAAATACAATGAACTCATAGCATTTGTGCCTCCGAGACGTACATACTCCCAACTAACCCGACAAACAGCAAAATCCCACCCTTTACTACTTAGGTCTCTAGATACCAGAAAACATTCTACTCTAATAGTTTCTTCCCTCGGATTTCTAGGCTTTGAAATCCTTTCCCTGTTTTCCGCTTTATTCTGTACGAATATCTAGCAGTTTAAATGTAATTATAATAGTTTTTCATAAAATATTGCTGCTTAACTCCCATAGGCCCCTCTGTTAGACACGATCCCAAATAGTAGCCCTTTACGTTCCAAGTGGCAATATACCCTGTTGGTGTGAAAATTAGTAAAAGTATCATTTTATTTATCGATCTTTTATATTTAAGTTTGGTCTAGCACGATTACGTTATAGCTATAAATTTGTTGGTCTGTCATGCTTAAGTCTGAAATACTTTTTCAATGGTCTGTTGCCTTAAATAGACATATTGTATGGACGCATCTTAAAAGTATTCGTTCTTATTTTTCCTTCTTCTGTCTTTCGTTTCTCCATTTCATCTTTTTTTGTGCATTACTTTCTAACTTTATTTTTAGCCTTTTCTTTATTGACTATTTATTTTGTTTGTATTTTCTTTTTATTCGTATCAACAAACAACGCTTTTTCATCTCTGAAATGAACACTGAAGTGGGCGGCGAGGGTAAATATCCGCTTCAATTTACCCCCCCCCTTATGAGTAATTTAGAAAATCATGGTTGGCCGGCCTTTTAGCGTATCAGTTACAAGTCTACAGGAAACACTCGAGTTAAAAATAGGGGCAGATAACTCCCTATTAGATGTATCCATTCAATAAAAAAGCAAATAATTTGTGATCGAAGCAATCACAGTTTTCCTGATAAATATCAGTGCACCCCCGCTTGACATTTGCAAAGAAAGAGCTACCATTCTTAGCAAGAAAGACTTCGTCATTTATTTTTGTCTGTCTTTTGTTATTTTTATAATAGTTTGATCACTTCTTTATTATGACTTTTTATTAGCATAAAAATAATTCTACGTGATTGATAGAGTGTGTGAGTTAGTGTACGTTTGCGCGCATTGGCAATGCAATCAATGTGGCATTTTTTGAAGTAGAAAGGATTTCGTCTACCGAACAATGCATTATATTTAATGTTAACTAGTGTTCGGTTTATCGTAGTTAATGGCTGTTCTATGTTCTTATGGAAATCGCCCCAGACAAGACATAAAGCCACTTCATGTAAAAAGCCAAAAAATACTTTAAGGTCAAAACTTGTTGAACTAGGGAAAATTTTTGTCGGCCGAAACATCGTGAAAATAACATTCAAGATGAGAACAGTAGTCTGAAGAATCCAAATCAATTCTCATCTCAAGAATTTAGAAATGTAAATTGATTTGGATTTATCATATAACAGTTTAATGGGCAGAAATCAGAAGCTCATAGTATTAATGCAGGAGTCCCTCAGGGGTCCATCCTGGGTTCAACTCTCTTCCTGATCTACATCAATGATCTTCAAAATTACATCCCAAGATCTTTCTTAGACATTTATATTGATGACACTACCATCTATGACAGCACACCAAAGGCCGTAAACGACCAAATTCTCCCCGATTCTGTCTCCTCTGATCTTGAGGATGTGGTATAATGGGGAGAAAAAAGTGGCTGGTTACTTTTAATGCATCTTAAACCAAGCTTCTATCTTTCTGGCATCAATTGAAATGAATGGCTCTTGTCGTGGGGAGGCTTTATGTTTTGATAAGCTTCTCGGTTTGACCTTTACTCCTGATCTGAAATGGAACACGTACATCAAATCCGTTGCAAACGTCGCCGGAAAACTGGTGGATCCTTCTATCGATCTAGTAGATATCTCACTGCTGGTGCAATTCTTTACCTATATAAGAGCCAGGTACGTTCAAGAATGGAGTATTGTTGCCACATCTGGGCAGGAGCTGCTAGGAAGAACTTATCCTACCTTGACAGAGTTCAAAATAGACTTCGTAGCCTAGTGGAGAATGCCCTTTTCTCTTTCTCGCAACCTCTTTCTCACAGAAGAGATGTTATGAGCCGGTCCCTGCTTTATCGTTATTTTCATGGCAAGTGCTCGCCTGAGCTCCAATCTATGATTCCCGCTCGCGAAAAATTCACGAGAAACACTCGTCTAGCTGAAAACACTACCAGTAGTTTTCCCCACTCTTTATCTGTGCCTAAACCTAAACGTGGATTCTATGATTAGATTTTTTTTCTTAGAACTGCACACCTGTGAAACTCTCTTCCGTTTGCCTGCTTTCCAGCTGACTACAATATGGTTGTCTTTAAATCCAACGTAAACAAGGAAAACGACTCATCAAGAACTTAAGTAATACAATTTACTAAATGTACACTTTTAACGATTACTATGATATTGCCCCTTTGGCTACTTTAAACTCTTTAACCCTTATCCTCGAGTAGTCTCTGGGCTTTTATAAGTGGTAATTCATTTGTAAAAAACAAAACAAAAAAAACAACTAACATATATTTCAGAAGTAAATAATGCATACATGTTTATCGTGTAATGTTCTCTTTCTGTTTATGGTTTTATGTATGAATGTCGTAATAAATTAACATCAGCATCCGTGTAGTTTTGCTATAATCTGGGTTCCCGACGGATTCATACACATATTGGTAAGTAAAAAAGAAAGTAATACATGATGAACATAAAATTAATATGATTTTTTTTCTCAGTAATGCAGGATAAAGACCGTGCTAACGTCGGAATTTGCCAGACTGTTTATGTGAAACGGCGAAAGGTGCTGGACGAAATTTCCTGTTTTTCCCATGTAAACGTTGGCCATTTTTTTCAATGAAAAATATACTATTTCTGTTATTACGAAAATAATTCAATGAAAAATTAATTAAAAAATGAAAACAATATTCTTTTTGTTGTTATGAAGAAAATGCAATTATTGGACAATTTTTACGAGATTTTTAGAAAATTCAAATTCAAATGTAGAAAAACACTTATAAAGTAAGTTAAAAAATATTTATTTTGGAATAAAACAAAACTGATAGCAAATAAAATAAATGTTTGCTTTGTTTTTGTGATTTGTTTTCTATTTTATAATTTTTTGGTTCAAATCAACAGAATGATTTAAAAAATAAACGAATAGTAGCAAATATGTTTTTTAAATGACGTTGGCTGCGGCGTTTTCATGAGTGTTCCGGCGACTTTCGGGGTTTTGCGTAAACTGCCTGGAAAATTCCGACGATATAACGGTCCTTATTCTGCATAATTATTCAATCGCGTGTTGCATATCGAATAAACTCAGTTACAGAATTTTAACGTTCATAAATTGTTTACATAACTTGGTCGTCGGTCGTTTCTACAATACACGTTTCTGTGATGGTCCTCATGGACTGTAACGCCCTGTTAAATAAATTAGCTTCTTATTTATACTTCGAAATACTTACAAAGTCAACCCAAAGCAGAAGTTTATTCAATTTGATATTCGTTTCAAGTCACTGGGAATTTTATCAACCAATTTCAATTTTCATATTCATTGCTTCACAATGAGCTGGCATCTTCTCTCTCTCACTCTCTCTCCTATTAAAACTTAAAAGAAATAATAATAATAATAATAATAATAATAATAATAATAATAATAATAATAATAATAATAATAATGAAAGACATAATGGATAATAAATGACGTGCTTTTGATACGAATAAAAAAGTAAAATAAACATAATTGCAAAAAAAAGGATTGTCCTTTGCAAAATGATTGCTAATGAGGATTTTAAATGAACATCTGAACAATAATTATTTGTAAATGAAACTACACCAAAACAACTTATTTCAGAATATTTTAGTTTTTAAAAGGCGATTTCCCAAGAAATAATATTAGTTACATGGTAGACTTATGCACTTTATTTTACTATACAATTTATATATTCAACAAAAATGTGGTACACGGAGTGAGTGGTACGGTTCATTAATATATTAATTTTTAAACCTCACTTTTAACTTATTCGTATACTCAATAAAACTTTGCTACATGATTGAAAACAAAATTCCACCACCTTCCACGGTCTTTTTTTTTTACATAGGCATCACCACTTATCAAGACCAAGAGACCACTGGAGGATAAGGGTTAAAGAGTGTACAGTAGAAATTATACAATATAGTAATCATTAGTAATGGAAATTTGTAAATTTGTTAACTTATATGGAACGGCTCATCAAAAACTTGTTTATGTTAGACTTGAAGACAACCATATAGTAGTCAACTGGAAAGCAGGAAAACGGAAGACAATCTCATAGGCGTGCAATTCTAAGAAAGAAGCTTTGCTCATGGAATCTACGTTTAGGTTTAGACACAGATAAAGAGTGGGGGGAATTATTGATAGTGTTTTCTGCTAGACGGGTGTTTCTTGTGAAAGTTTGGCGAGGGTGGACCATAGATTGGAGCTCAGACGAGCACTTGCCATGAAAATAACGATAAAACAGAGACAAACTCGCAACATCTCTTCTGTGAGAAAGAGGTTGCGGGGAAGAGAAAAGGACATCTCCTACGAGACTACCAAGTCTATTTTGAACTCTATCAAGGCAGGATAAGTCCTTTCTAACAGCTCCTGCCCAGATGTGGCAACAGTGCCCCGTCCTTGGACGCACCTGGCTCTTATATAGATAGAGAATTGCATCTGCAGTGAGATATCTACTGGATCGATAGAAGTATCCCACCATTTTTTCAGCGGCCTTGGCTACGGATTTAATGTATGTGTTCCATTTAAGATCAGGAGTAAAGGTCTTAAGCAAATTGTTCAGCTGTCAAGAGTGACATGCCAGTTTCAACCCTTATCTGATTGATACATCATCATGGTGATTATCCTTTTGATCTTTCTTGAATCAAGCCGTCTTAATATTATTTCTTCACATAGTATGAATTTAATGGCCGGGAAATATGTAAAAATATTTCTTTTGTCTTAAATAACGTTGCTAATGGATATCTGCGTGTTTTAGTCGATCTCGCAAAGTTAATCTAAGCATGGTTCGTGAACATTGTATTTTAAAGACATTGAACGTCATCTAATGCAGTGCCAGTGTAATTCTATGTTTTACCGGTATATACAGCAATTGACACTATCAATGAATTGTAAAGCCTTAACTTAATACTTAAACTTTCTAAAAATTTTGAATCGACAAAATGTCTTTGAAATCACGTTTGATATACATATATTTTATTGAACATTATTATATGTTTTAGAAACTTAACTTTTTCTTATTAATATATTTTCTTATTAATATATATTATCAGAGAAATATATATATTTAGCAATTAAAATTGTTCCTGTTTTGTGTAGAAGCAGTGAGTCAGATGTTGTTACATGAAGCGGCTAAAATCTGTTTACTTCGAACTTTTTAGGCGCGTGATCACACGATAGCGTAATGAGATTTGGCAACAGCTACTAGAAACATCTTTAAAATTTAAAATTTTAATTAAACAGAAAAAATTCTTTTGAATCTACGTGAAAACATTTTCTCTAATAATACTATCCGAAATTAATAAGAAAAAAGTCAAATTTATAAAGCAATGTTTTTTAATAACATATTTGCATCTTAGAAGTGGTTTTTAATGGGATTTTTCTGTTTAATCAAAATTTCAAATTTCTTAAAGCTATTTAAAGAGCTTTTGCAAAATCCTATTTTTTAAAAAAATATTTATTTACTAGCAGGGAGACCTGATGTTACCCAGGAGTGAATGAAGATCAACAAATGTTTCACACTCCCATATTTTATTTTCATGGAAATCACTTAGTTTTTAAAAATCAAATCGATTGATTGCCTACTCTAGTTGGGGACCCATCGCATTGCACCGGGAGGAAGCTTCATATGCCTCTCCCAGAGACTTAGTCTGCAATACATTGTAGTCTACATTGCACTGTAGAGAACCTGCTGCTGATTTTATAAAATTATTTTTTACATATAATGGCTTGAATTAAAGTTTAAATAAAAATTAAGTATCACGCTTCAATTGTGCTCTAAACAGAAACATTCATCTCGAAACGCGCCCCTGTCATATCAAAGAACCTGCTATTGGTTTAATATGCCTGGCCTTTCTGCTTGTACGGAGATATTGGTTTTAATTGAAACTTAAAATAAAAAAGACAAATAGCATGATTCAATTGTGCTTTAAATAGAAACATTCATTTCGAATGCGTCTCTGTCATATTAAAGAACATACTGTTGATTTTATATGCTGGTCCTTTCTACATGTATGTTAGAAAAAATTTCTTAAATTCATTTGTGATGTTAAGATGTACAAGATGTTAACTTTGGTCAAAATAGCCTATCTCTTCTTTCATCCGATTTTTTATTATCGATTATCGATACTTATCGAAGACATTCAGGCACAAAACCTATCTAAGAACGCTGTTTTATACATAAGGTATATTTGTATGAAATTTCATAAAATTCAGCCAGGCTGAAACGGAGTCTATAGGAAACTCTTTCTCTCTCTACCCCACATAATGTTCCTTTTATATAATAGTAGCGTAATGAAAAGATAATGTTATTTACACATAAGTTTTATAATATTATCAACAGAAATATGTAAACATCGAATGCATAATATTAAATATCACGCGACTGACTTTGCGTATTATGCACAGCGTATTTTAATAAATGTTTAGATTCATTTAATTTGTTTTACTTATTTAAATATTTACTTGAAAAGTTAATAAGATATATTATTAAATTACATTGCTTAATCAATCATCAGCCGTCATCTGCTTTGTATTATACAAAAGTCATTGTTGCCCTGTTCTTTTTACTCTTTCTTTATTTCATCTCTCTCCCCCTCTCTATCTATTTCTATTTGCCCTTACCTACCCTTTTTTAAATTACCCCTATCTTTCTTTATTTAATCTTATTTATATCCCCTATCTCCACATTTTAGTTTTGCCTTTCTCAGTTTATTTTCCTTTTAATTCCATTTTTAATTAATATTAGCAGGGCGCCAGGCGTTGCCCGGTCGTAAAATATGTTTAGATATGATACTTTAATTTATGCAGATTTCGTATTTATTATTATAGAGCAAATACTCTACTTATTATATTGTACCGAATATATAGTAGTGATTTCAAATGTAAATATAGGATTTCGGTGCTATCAGAATACGATTCAGACATATCAACGGATTATGATTAAAAAACAAACGGAATTCACGTGCGTCTGTGGACGAAAATTTAAATCTCAAAAAAAGGAATGAAAATTCACTGAAGTAAAATGGGATGTGCCTGTTATCCAGTGACTCATATGCAGCGCTCTGATATCTCAGACAAGACGTCGGAACACTAAGACCAGGACACAGCACACAATGCCGAGGATATCCAAGCAAAACTCCTCGGAATCAAATTTTCACCGGCAATCAATTCAGAAGAATCGTGCATGCTTGATCATACACTAAGCAATGCATTACATAAAGAACTGAATCGAAACTGAAGACCCGATATTATCTGGAAGACGCTATGAAATACACTACAAAAAACAGGATTATATACACGTCTACGAGTGAATAAACTAATAAAAAAATAAACGATAAACCCCTTTCTATACAAGTCTATGAAAAAAAAAAAAAAAAAACTAAGAAGAAAAAGGCCCTGAAACTGACATTAACTGTACGCCGAAATGGATTACTTCACAGGTGAAAACAGCAGATAAACATCATTGTATACAAGCCTATAAAATAAGCTGCTTCATTCAAAACACAATATCTTCTGTTCGCTTGCTTCATAGCGAGTTTGTTACTGTTTTGGTAGTAATTTTTATTCTCTAGAATCGAAACTAAAACATTTAGCGCTCCAGTCTTAGCCGTGACAGTTTTGAGTAATCGTAAGACGGATAAGAAATAGTTAAAAATGAACCGATTTTAACGCACAAATGCATATTTGCGCATGTGTGCAAAAGAACTTTAAGTCGACTTACGCCTGTTAAGTTCTAATTCTTTTTTCAATTTTTATCCGTTAACAGCTATTTTTACCAGTTAAAAACGCATAAAAGAACAGTTGATGCAACCATTTTACCTGGAGACATACATAGTGAATTTATAAGTTAGATTTCTTTATAATTCGTCTTAATTGTTTTGATGTTTTGAACTTGAAATCCATTATTTCGAATTTAATTGATGTATTGAGGCTCTACAAATATGACATGTATAGACTCCACACCATATCATATAAGATTTTGTAGACAAATCTCTCTCAGCGATGTCCATCGACCTTTAATTTGAAGATTATTTAAAGGGGAAATCAAACAAATTTTAGTTTTGTCTGAATTATTTTTTTTTTTTTACAGATTTTAATTATACAAAAATGTATGTTCAAGTTGACAGTCGGTCAGTAATAAGTTTATGCCCCAGTAAAGATAAATATTATCATTTGTCAATTTCAGTCCTAAGGAAGAAACTATTGGAGTAGAAGGCTTTCTTAACCTAGGGATCTCTACTATGTAGGGGTAGGATTTAGCTGCATGTCGGATTTGTCGGGGGTATTTACGTCGAGGGGGTCCAATTGCTTGTAGTTCATCAGAGGATTCACCATTAAAATACTTATATTTATTTCTTGCTTCCCAGACTACAGTAACATGTTTAAATTTAAATGTAATGTGAATAGACATCTTGGTGCTCAACTCCCTATATAGTAACCCCTTTGCAACCTGCCTTGTTTAGGGTGAATAAAAGTAAAACAGAAAAACACACACAGAAAATAAAAAAGTTTAAAAAATAAAAAAAAAGTTGAACCTAGATTCTCTGTATTTAAAAAACGACTGCCTGAGAACCATGGTCGGCAAAACGTGTGGAGCGCTGTAGGGTAATCCAAATTAAAGAAACGCTTGGTGTTCGAAATAATATCCTCGGGATTATATAGAAATGAAGAATGAACTGGTTTAGTCACGTCGACAGAAGAGGTTCTGAAAACAATGGTGCATTCACAAAAAAATTTCTTGGCTAAAGACCTCATGAACTAATAATATCCACAGCGACGTAGAACTCCCTTTTCTATGAAGCTTGATAAAACATCCAGCAAAATGAAAGGATAGTGTCTTCAAAGATTCTCTGAGGACGATGCAGTAGAATGTTACATACTTGAAGTTTCGTTAATGGCAATGTTACGCCTCAGAATTAACTATTATTTGTACCCACGCAGAACATGGACCATGCTGAAGTAATGACGTTATTATTTAGAAAACCATTCTTAACATGGGAAGGGAAGGGTGGTTTGTAATTATTCTGTACGTTCAACTAACACTTTAACAAACAAAAGATATCGTAAAAATTGGATTTAACTTGGAAATCGCTCGATCCGTAAACCGCATAAGTATCCTGTTTCTTTCTAAGCAAAAAAATGCTGTCGTATAAATTATATTTCCACAACATTTCTCCTATAGATGTACGAACAAATAAGTTTTTGGCGTACTTGTAAATTTCAACTCTTGCATTTATTAAAGAGTTCGAAGACGCCAACAGGATTATGCACTCGCCCTGGTACGCGTATTCGGTATAATATACATGTTAAGACAGTTAATTATTTTGACACTTTTATAGTAGTGGCAATAGTTTAATATTTTATTATGAATTTAAAAATTATAGAAAAGTTTTGAAAATTTAATTTATTTTGTTGTTGCTGTAGTAGGATAATGTATACGTGGCATTCATGACTTAAAAGTACCACCTATCAGACAGGCCGAGGTTCATCTACTATTATATAATATAGAAACACATCTTAAACACATGATCAATAATAAAGGGCACGTGACCTTAATGGGTTCAAAGTAAAACTTACTATTATATAATTTTGATATTGATAACAGATGAACAATGAACTTCGTCTCCCTATTTTCTCTTTTTTATAGAAGAAATACTGCGAGTCTAGCTCTGCTCCATGGTCAATTTTATGATAGGTGCTGGACTAAGTTTCAATCTATCGTCCTTATTAGTAAAATTTTCACAATTACTCGTCTATCTACAACAACAGTCAACAATTTCTATCGCTCTGCGTCTAAAACTAAACGAAAATACCATGGACGAAGCTTCTTTCCTACAATTGTTTGTCTGCAGAACACAATACAGTGGGGCAGCTTCCCAGCTGACTATAAGATGATCGTTTTCAAGTCTAATGTAAATAAGTTCTTTTTGAGTCGTCTTCTTAAACCCCACTCAAAGTTCAATAATTACTGATCGTAACATTGTTGTCTCGCCGTCTACCTAACACCAATGAACCCTTATCGTAGTTTGGCCTCTGAGCAAGTAGAAAAAATATGTAAACAATCATAATCACGCTTTATTAATGTTGAACAACGCCATAAAAAAACAAACAAACAAACAAACAAAAAACGGCTGCTTATGTTCTCATCTAAATATCTCACTATTTCTGTATATCCATCACTTTATTTTTATTTAATCGATAAAATTACATTACTGCTCCTGGTGAAATTCACTTTGATTTATAATGGAATATTTCAGTCCTTTTTTATTCCATCCCTATATGTTTTTTCTTTATATATATATATATATATATATATATATATATATATATATATATATATATATATATATATATTGAGTGAATGGGGACCAGCTCCCCGGAGAGTAGGGGAGCTGGATAGTGACAATTGGTATTAAGGGTTTCCCCTACATTGACCAATAACTTATATGTGGGTTGCCCCCACATATAGTCTTTGCTTGACACTTGTTGCCCAGGCCCCAAAGGGCCCGGGCCGGGTAAGTATGAGAATGATATCTATAGTATGTATGCATTTATTTGCTTCCCCACTGAGCAAATTTGGCACAAGGCCGTTTTTTAATGTGGAGAGTTTGGGGAAATGGGGACCAACTCCCTGGGGAGTAGGGGAGCTGGATAGTGACAATTGGTATGAAGGGTTTCCCCTACATTGACCAATAACTTATATGTGGGGTTGCCCCCACATATGGTCTTTGCTTGACACTTGTTGCCCAGGCCGCGAAGGGCCCGGGCCGGATAAGGGTATTTATTTGCTCCCCCACCGAGAAAATTAGGCACAAGGCCGATTTTTAATGTGAGGAATAAAGGGGGAAATGGGGACCAACTCCTCGGGGAGTAGGGGAGCTGGATAGTGACAATTGGTATGAAGGGTTGCCCCTACATTGACCAAGGTCTTATATGTCGGGTTGCCCCCACATATGGTCTTTGCTTGACACTTTGGCCGGGTAAGCCTGAGAATTATCTCTATAGTAATAAACACGAAATCTACACGAATCAAAATATGATGTGTATGCGTATTTTACGACCGGGCAATACCGGACAGCCTGATAGGGTATATATATATATATATATATATATATATATATATATATATATATATATATATATATATGAGAGATAGGGCGAGAGAGAGAGAGAGAGAGAGAGAGATGGACTATGAAATACGAGTGTGGGTACAGACTGAGTGAAGGTCAAAGCACTATACAGAAATATGTCATTTATTGATTTAATTGCGAATTAGCGTTAATTAGATCATCTAAAATGGATTTTACAAACTCAATTCTAATACAAATACTTTAGCATTCATTTTTTTTAATTGAATTATATAAAAAATCCAGGTCTATTTACTATTATACAATAAATACATATTAAAAACACGAACACACTGAATTACGTAAACTATTATAATCGCGCCCTTTTTATTAATGTTGAACGACGCCATTAAAAATGGCTGATAATATTTTCGTCTAATGACTCTTGCTATATCTTATTTGATTATAAAGATATGAGTTGGTCATGACATGCAAATTTATTCGAGTATTCTTAATCTTGGCCAAACAAAAAATGACGGCATTTCTTATTTTCCTGCTACTTCAGCTTCAATTTTAAAACGGGATTCTCGTTTACTGGTGAATAATGACGTAGTCGCAACAATCTCAGTTTGAAACTAGAAAGTTTTCTCGACTCGGACGTTGTTAATGGTCCGTATCTACCCTAAATCTAGAATTACATTAATTCACCATTAGCCATCCAATATTATGACTGAATATCTTCGATTTAGGATATAAACAGAAATTGATTTCATTACGATAACTTTATGTTGACTGGACTACAGTGAACGCTCAGTTAATTCGCGATTCATAGATGGAATCTATTCAATCCAATACCAATAAATCCAGTTAATCCCGATTCCATTTTTCTAGGGAAGCCATAACGAAATACAGTTACGTATTACTTAGCTGTAACATGTCGTTGGTATTAAGTGTAGTTTATCAAATATATATGGCATGAACACGTTCACACACCAGTTCTTGTTAGATCACTGAAGTTAAGAAAAATTGAATTTGCCAGTACCAGATGGGATACTATAGGGGGACACCAGGCTCTGTATGTAAGAAGACGTCGACACTTCCAGCAGCTCCTGTATTTCACTAGGCCTCTAGCTCTCTCGACCCTGTCTTGATGGTGGACAAGATTGATTAGGACGAGAGAGTGAGGCTGGCTCTGTGCAAATCTGCTTTACTTTAAAACAAACTCCCAGCACGTGTAATCCTTCATTCCACGGATAACCAGATGGTCTTCGTCGTTCCGAACATTGATTCATTTAGTTTATCAAACACAAAATATTACTTAGGCATGTACAAGATTAATCTTAGCCTCAACCGTCACATAGGGATGTAACGCAGTTGGGATTTGAAATGAAACGAAAAAGTGCAACTCGTTTGGTCACCCGTTGTATTCGTGTTCGATTGTTTGTATCAGTAAAAAAGAATTTGTAAAACTAGGTTAAAATAAAAAAAATAATACAAAATCATGTAAAATTAGTTTCTTTCTGCTTCCATCTCTCTCAATTTATTTCTATCTGCAGCTATTGGTTAAAAGCTATTACTACTTCCGGCGTAATCCACTTTGGTATATAATGAATTATTTTAGTTCTATTTAGTCTTTCCTTTATTTATTCCCTTTGATTGTTAATAAAAATCAATAGATAGACTGACAGATACACACATACACATATATAAATAGATATATAGAGAGATAATGAAAAAAAGTGAAGGTCCAGGAACATAGATTGAGCGAAAGTAATAGACAGGCGATCAGCAAGAGATAGGTCATTTAGTAGTTAAATTGAAAAGGACAGCTAATTAGAACAATTAAAATGGATTTCTTTACAAAATTAACTCAGTCCCAATATCAACTAATAATTTAGCATGTTTTTTTGTGATGGATTTATATAGATATATAATGAGAGATTATCCAGTTGGGTACAGTTCGCTAAGGTCAGATGTGGGAATTCAAGTTGCCAAGCCTTTAAAACATGTCCTTATTGGATGCAGTGCCAGTGACGAAATATTTCAATCTGCGGCTGATTTCACGATTGGATAAACCAGAAAATGGAGATTAATGAGCTCCTCATGATCACTAAGAGAAAGTCGTGCCATATAGACTAAATGTTACGTTTTATAACCTGGAACAACAACAATTACGATTAGAGATGCTTTGTTGCCTGTTGGTGGATATTTTAAACTGATTTAGGGACGATAATTTAAGCTGGTTTTAAGCGAATTTGTTGCTGCGGACTTTCTTTTTGCCTCCTCAATTTGAAGTTAATTTTTTAAATTGACGTGAATACTAGAATATTTCAATTAAAAGTCAAATATAAATATGATTTTTTTCTTCTAAAGTATGCATTACTTCTAGCTTGTCTAAAGTTAATACGTAACTCTAAAGGTATTACTTCTTAACCAGATTTTTAAACTAGTTAAAAATAACCAGACTTTCCAATTTGATAAAGGTTCCATTATAGCATATTGCATATTTATTATGGGGTGGAGCTGGAATGGTCGAACATTCTGGCAATAAGATAGATGATTCAATGTTGAATTTAAAAGAAATAAATAAAAATATAGAACTCACCAAGATCCCCCCCACCACCGCCACCCAAGATACCCTTTAAATATCGGCATAAAACCAGACTGACTGGCTAGCATCACTTCTTTTTACGCTATGAACTCCAAGCTAAGTCGAACTCCGCGGTCCCAAAAGCTAAGAAACTTTTCTGTTCGTAACTTTTGAAGTCTACTAATCTAAACACACTAACATGTTTTACTTTTTTTTTCTTTTTCCTTATTCCAGGTTTGACTTTAATCCTGAATATTTGTCTTGTTTTCTTTTAATCTTTTTCCTTAATCTTTTTTGTCAAATATACTATTGTTAACCAATACTTTTTCTTATATTTAAAACGAGAGAAAAAAGTCTCCCATGAAATTGAACATTTCCCAAATTATATTTGCATATTATCTGAACTCAAAAACACGCGGCTTTTTCTTCTTCTAAAATATGCATTACTTCTAGCTAGTCTAAAGTTAATACATAACCCTAAAGGTATTACTTCTTAACCAGATTTTTTTTTTAAACGAGTTAAAAATAACCAGACTTTCCAATTTGAAAAAAAGTTCCTTTATAGCATATTTATTATGGGGTGGAGCTGGAACGGTCCAACATCCTAGCCCGAGGTAGATAAAGGCAAAAAGTAACCATACATTAATATGCTCCACAAATCCCAAAATCTCATTATGACAAATCTAAAATGAAAGCAAAAAAAAAAAAAAAAAAAAAAAAAACGCGAATAAACCTAGAACCCCATCCTCCAACGTAGACGAAACCGGAGGACATATTCTTTCTAGGTGAAACTGGCATAGGGCGAACCACTTCCCTAGACGAATTCATAATTAAAAGATACTCTAACTTAACATCTAAATCTGACCCCCAAGATCGCGATGGGCATGAAATATGTGCCTACATCAAAGATGGCTTTCCATGTGGTAGGAATATCTCCAGAGAAGACCCTAATTTACCTTATATGTGCTTCCGGGTTGCAATAGCTTACACCACTGCATTTATATTTGCCTTCTATCGCCCCCAAAACAGCGGAGTTACTGTCTTTAAGAGCATATCTGAGAAAATTGACCACATCCTATCTGCTCATCCTTCGGCTAACATTTGCGGTGACTTCAATGTCCATAATGTGAAATGGCTGACCCACTCGAATAAAACCGATGACGAGGGGAGGTTCTGTCATTATTTTGCCATTGCCTATGATCTCACCCTCGCCCTCCCCCCTCGCCAATCTTTCACGAGAAACACCAGTCTGGCTGAAACTACTGTCAATAATTTCCCCACTCTTTATCTGTGCCTAAATCCAGACGTAGATTCCATGAGCAGAGCTTCTTTCTCAGAAGTGCACGACTGTGGAACTCTCTTCCGTTTGCCTGTTTCTCACCTAATTACAACTTGGATGTCTTCAAGTCCAACATAAACAAATTCCTGACAAACCGCCCCCTTAAGTAAGACCCTCTATCAAATCTCCAATACTAATGATTACTACAATACTATCTCATTGATTACTGTACACGCAATAATCCTTATCCCTGAGTGGCCTGCGGGCCTTGATAAGTGGTGACCCCATGTAAAAAAAACAAAACAAAAAAAAAAACGGAAAATTAGAGAGGAATAAAAGGCGAATCAAATGAGGTATAGATTGTTTAAACAGTTACATTAGATTTATCCTAAATTTGCAGTTTTTTTTTTAAATTACAAGTGCGGACTTTATTTTAGCCGGGACTGTATATTAAGTCTTTATATGCTCGGTATATATATATATATATATATATATATATATATATATATATATATATATATATATAATCAGGATTTCAGTCTGGAGCAAATTCCCAAGTGTTGTGTATAGCGCTTTAATCTAGTATATCTCTAAAATATATTCAGTGAATTTTTGATCTAAAGACTTGAAATTTGATATATAGTATATTCAGACACATGGAAAATTTTTGAATCGGTTTTCATTCCGACAAAAGGGCTGGCTAGGGGTCAATATTGAAAAATTGGTACGTGGGAGGTCATCGGATTTTTATCTGTATGCTCTCTCACGAATCCGCATGCGTCAATGGGTCACATTACAGATTACTTATGTTAAGAATATATATATATATATATATATATATATATATATATATATATATATATAATCAGGATTTCAGTCTAAAGCATAATCTCTACTACTGAGCAAATTCCCAAGTGTTGTGTGTAACGCTTTAATCTAGTATATCTATAAAAATGAGAATGTGTGTTAGGACACTTCTTATATCATATACTCAGCGAATTTTTGATCTAAACACTTGAAATTTGTTATATATAGTATATTCAGACACCTGGAAAATTTTAACTGAGACTGTAACAACTAAAGCTGGAGTGTTATATGTTTTAATTTCGATTCTAACTTATGGCACTAAAGTCATCTCTCTCTCTCTCTCTCTCTCTCTCTCTCTCTCTCTCTCTATATATATATATATATATATATATATATATATATATATTTAAATAAGGGAGTAGTTACCAACAATGTGTATTTTTTAACATTATTTTATTATTCCGTGTCTTGGTTTTTCATTGAGAATTATGTTTGGATCATTGTAATAATGTTTTTAAGTCATTGAAATCGTTTATGCGCGTTTCAGACGGTCTGTGATGCGTCCTCGTCAGAAATTATTTTCAAATGTGTAAAAATGGCAATTTTCGTAGTTAGTTTGAAGTTTTTCCAAGGGGTGGAGGCTTGTAAGTGTTTATTATACATTGGTATGCTGAATTTTTATTCCTTTTTTATTTGCTTTTTTATTTGGTTTGTCCAGTGAGACTTGACTGTAGTCAGTCGCTATCTCTTTCTGCTAATGTTTTTTTCTTTTCCTTTAGGGTGGGGTAGGGTGTGTGTATGTGTGTGTGCGTGTGTGTGTGTGTGTGTGCGTGCGCGTGTGTGTGCGTGTGTGTGTTTGCTTTTATTGGTTTGGGAATGTGTATATTGTTTTATAGTATTTTGGGGTTATTTGCTTCCTTAGAAAGGCGGCTGTGGTCCGAGGTCGTTACTAATGTGTATGTGTGGGGAGGGGAGGACTGGCTCTTCTTAAGTAAGGGTAGGGGTGCTTTCATTCTATTTTGATATTTATTTTTGGGATTCTTGGATTTTAGTATTGTGATTTTTCGTTTTAGTCTTATATTATGTTTGTTTAGAAAGAGGGGTGTATTTAAAATAGGGGATTTTTTAATGTTTCTATTTATTTGTCTACCCATGTGGGTATGGCCAGACCCAGGATCGGTTCCTAGTGTGGGGAAGATTTTTTTCCTCAGAGGGGGGGCATTGGAGAGGGTGTAGGTATGGGAGGGGGATGATAGAAGGGAAGATAGTCGTTTCAGTCATGAGGGGGTTCTCCTCCCCTGACTGAGGAGGGAGCGAGGTGTTGGGACAGATATTATACTATGGTTCTAGGTGTCTCCTAGTGTTGTTGGTTTCGAGGTTAAGTAGGGTTGGTATTGTTCAGTGTGTTGTATTAGAGATAGGGGTGTTATGTCTGTGTGTGGTTGTATGCGCGCACGTGTGTGTTTTAATGTGTCGGTTCTGATTTATGTGTGGGTGTGTATATGTGTATGTGTATGGGTGTGCATATGAGTGTACCTTGCATTTCATGTTTTTGTGTGATGGTATTAGGTTCTGTTCAGTTCAGGAGTGAATCTGGTGATGAATTTTTTTTCCTATGTAAGTAAATAAAAATAATTGTCTGTTTGGAAGATTGGCATTATTTTGAAGCTGTTTCCACTGCATGTGTGTACGTGTTTTGAAACATAGAGGTATCTGTTATCTGCAATTTTGATGTTACTCTTATGTAAGGCCACTCTATTGCTGAAATTTTTGGTGGCGCCTATGTAGGATTTGTTGCATGTTATGCATCTTAGTGCATATACTACATTTCTGGAGGTGCAATTAAGATCCTTTTTTATTTTGAATGTTTGTGCTGGGTTTTTGAATGTGTATGTGTTACCTTCTATTATTATGTCACATACTCCACATCGCGGTTTCTTGCATTTTGTAACTCCTTTTGTAGTATGTGGGACGAGTTTTGAGGAAGTTAGGATGTGTTTTAAGTTTTTGGGTTGGCGTTTGCTTTTTATTATTTTTGTTGTTTTAAGTATAATGTTTAGTTTACATACATTTGAAATCACTCCTATAAATTAGGAATATATACATGCGAGGGACGTTTCACTCCTATAAATTAGGAACATATACATGCGAATAATGTTTTCTATTTTTTATTATGCTTAATGGCTCTGAAAGGATTACAAATTGCATTGTTATAATGATTGTACTTATGCATTCATGATCTGAAAGTTTCATCCCCGTTGCAGATATTGACGGGGTGAGACTCTAAGGAAGCCACTCCTGTCACGAACGTGCGCCAGAAGTAGAGCTGCATTATTGAATTGCTTCATGCAAACAAAAAAACAAGCAAAAAAACAAAACAGAACCGATCAACATTCTCAGGCGCCTGTTGAACGTTTACGAAGCTTATGCAGTTGATTTGAGTCTAATTAAGAGATGGGTTCATCGATTTCAGATTTTGGAACCATCGTTTGTATGCTACCACTTTTGTCTTCTTAGCTTTTGAACGTTTTAGTTTTTCAATTAAAAAATAGACCTTACATTTTGAACGACCCTCGTATATATATATATATATATATATATATATATATATATATATATATATATATATATATATACTAGCAGACCGCCCGGCATTGCCCGGTCGTAAAATACGCTTAAATATGATATTTTGATTAATGCTGATTTCGTATTTATTATTATACTATATTGGACCCAATATATAGTAATTATTTTAAAAATTAAAATAAATATGACTCGTGCATCACCACCGAGAATAAAAACAAAAGGTTTAGCTTACGGTTTACTTTTTCCTTTGACGTTAATGCCTGTTATTACGTTATGCATGCATATTCGTAATACCATCGTTCGAACTCTACCTGGCAAATTCCATTTTTGTAATTTTCAGACTTTTGCACAGATTTCTCCGGCTAAAACCGAAATATAATGTTTCGCATAGGTTCTGATACTCTATATATGAAGTTTCATGTCTGTAGACCAAAAACTGGTAGAGGAGTTTGGTAGGCAATTTTTTTTAAAACAAATATACATGCACCTCTATATATCTATAAAAGTGAATATGTGTGTGTGTGTGTGTGTGTGTGTCTGTGTTTGTGTTGGTGTACATTTTCCCAACAAATAACTGTCAATTTTCGGTCTAGAGACTCGATATTTGGCATAAGGAGTATTGAGATTTGGGAAAATCTTTTTAATCGGTTGTCGGCCAAACATTTGGCTGTCAAGGGATCAAAGTTAAAAGATTTTACCTTTGAAAACTGTACAAACTCCCTTAACAATTTTGGGTCTACACACTTGAAATTTTGAATGTAGGTTGCTTGGACATGGATAAAACTTTTTAATTTGATTTGAGCACAGAAAAATAAATGTTAAGGGTCAAAATTGGGGTTAAGGTTTAAAATTCTTTTTACCTCTGCGGTCTCTACCAAATTACTCAGCCACTTTCTGGTCTAAACATTTGGAATTTATACATAACGGGTATTCAGACACGCAGCAAATATTTTAATCAGTTTTGGAACGAAAATTTGGCTGCCAAAAGGTCAAAGTGGAAATGTTAAGGGGTACAAAATTGGGGTCAAAGTTAAAAAAAATTGACCTCTGCGGTCTCTACGAAATTACCCAGATAAATTTTGGTCTAAACATTTGAAATCTTACATGAAGTGTATTTACAAGTAGGGCAAGTTATGAACAATATATAGGACCCGAGCAAAGCCGGGCTGAACTGCTAGTACATAAATATATATAGAAAGATGTCTGTATTTACTATAACCTTTTGACGCAAATATTACGCAAGTATAAATCATGTAGATTATCTGCATGAATATAATTACACGTAATAGTAAAGTAAATATTATCATCCTATAAGAAAACCGAAAAACTAATAGGGAATTAATTAAAATGGATGTTTAAAAGAATATGAAAATTAGCTAGATCTTTTGCAGAGGAATGCAATTCTATGACCCATGTATAACAAAGTTTTATTTTTAAATAAACAGAAAAAAGGTTCGCCTTTTTTCTTCTTGGCCTTCGGGCCAAGATCTTTTTACTGTTATGAAAGTGTAGTATCTGTTCCAGCAGATACTGCAATCAAAGACCTATGTGAGGGCAACCCCACATATCAGACCATTGCTCTTGAGCAATCAGTTTTGGTCAATGTAAGGGAAACCCTTTATACCAATTGTTGCTTCATACCAATTGTCACCATCCCCTCACACTCCACATTAAAAAACGGCCTTGTGCCTAATTTGCTCAGTGGGGAAGAAAATAAATAACTAAATAAATAGAAAAAACGGGGTTTAATATTAATATCAATAAACAACCCCACAAATTCATAGGAATATATATATATATATATATATATATATATATATTTAAATAAGGGGGTGGTAACCAACAATTTTAACATTAACATTATTTTAACATTATTTTATTATTTCGTGTCTTGGTTTTTCATTGAGAATTATGTTTAGATCATTGTAATAATGTTTTTAAATCATTGAAATCGTTTTTAACGCATTTCAGACGTTCTGTGAAGCGTCCTCTTCAGAAATTATTTAAAATGCTTAGAATATATTCAAGATGTGTTGGAGATGTAAAAAGACACGAAAACGCTCTTTTTACATCTCCAACACACCTTGAATATATTCTAAGCATTTTAAATAATTTCTGAAGAGGACGCTTCACAGAACGTCTGAAATGCGTTATAAACGATTCCAATGATTTAAAAACATTATTACAATGATCTAAACATAAACATGCGAGTGTGCCCTTCAAGGCACACTCGCATGCACATACATATACATATACACACCCACACATAAATCAGAACCGACACATTAAAACACACACACACACGCACGCGCATACAACCACACACAGGCATAACACACCTGTACAACACACCGAACAATACCAACCCTACTTAACCTCGAAACCAACGACACTAAGAAACACTTAGAACTATATAGTAATTGTCTGTATTTTTGAGATGAGGTGTTTTGTATCGAACTGGGGAACCGTTTGTTAGGAGTCTCGAACCCACAGCAACTATGTCCCAGAGCCTAGCTGGAGTCCGAAAACGGTACCCCCGTAATAATAATAAAGGGTTGGGTTCGAGACTCCTAACAAACGGTTCCCCAGTTCGATACAAAACACCTGATGAAGGCCGGTGGGCAAAACGGCCGAAACGTTGTGACTCTTACAACCAAGATGAGGAAGTCAGTCCGACAATCTCAACCTAGAACTATAGTGTAATATCTGTTCCAACACCTCGCCCCCCCTCAGTCAGTGGAGATAACTATCATCATCATATATATATATATATATATATATATATATATATATATATATATATATATATATACAGAAACACACATTAAATCGATTAATTTTCTGATTTATTCAGAAACCGACCGCGATGCACCAGAAGGAGGCTCACATGCCTCCATGCAGTGACTTAGTCCATAATAAATTGTAGTCTACATTGTACTGTAGAGAATCTAGTGTTGATTTTATTATTTGGATTCTTCAGATTACTTTTGTCCTCTTGAGTGTTATTTATGCAACGTTCCGATCGATGTAATCTTGCTAGGCCCACAAGGAACATGGCGCAGCGGATGAAGTACTTGGTAAAATCCAATTGTAAAGTTATACTCTTCTGGGTATTGAAGGTTGAATCTTAAGTGCAGGCGACAATGAAAAATACAATTGCGAATTACGACCTGTACCCAGTCATGATTGAGAGAACGAAAGCATACTACCCTCGTGAATTAAAAAAAAAAGGTTTCGTTCTAAATCCCGTGCATATTCCAAAGTTCGACAAGATACACTTGAATAAGGTCGAAGTTTACATCGATCGAAACGTTGCGAAAATAACACTCAAGATGAGAAAGCCAGTTCTTAGTGCGACAATTTGTGCACGGGCCAAAGAAAATTATCTGCGTGGTGTAGGTTCTCAGATATATGATTTTTACAGAAATCAACCTCAAACGGTTGTGGATTATTTAGTATTTTTACCGTTCTCTTTTTTAAATCTCATTAATTATCTTTTCTTGGAAAATTTAGTCAATTTTTTATCGCGTTTATCATCTTCCAGTTTTGGGAGTAGCTTTTCCATTTTCCACATTATACACCTAACTTCTCTAATTTAATGATTAAAGTTTCTCCTTCCAGTCGGGTATCCTACCACCGTGGAACTAAAACAAACACACACACACACACACACACACACACACACACACACACACACACACACACACACACACACACACACACACACATTAATGAAAACAAAGTGATGGTATGTTTACCTGATATACGCAATGGTAAACTTCAAATTAAAATAAATAACAGTATTTATATATAGAAAATTTATAGAAAATTTAATCCCAACCGAATTAAAAAAGCTCAATACGCAATAGAGAGTAATGTTAATTATAAGAGAAAGAAAATTAAAACTGTAAGTTGAACTTTACAATCAAAATTTATTGTTCGACTGAATACCCCAAAAAACAATTTACAAATTCCTTATTCCGCAGAGTTTCAAAGAATGCTATTCTTGCTATTCTTCTCATCGGAGGACATAAAAAAATCAGCAAGGTTGATTTTATTGCAAATTTCTTGGCAAAGTGTTTGACTTTGTTAGATGCTGACGAGATCACCCCAGCCCGTTGGTGATAGTCGGAATTGAGGACGTGCATCTATTCAGGATCTTGTTCGTTATACGCTAAAACTCATAGAAGTCAAGCCGCTATTCTTCTACTTTAAACTTGATGAATTGGGCATATGATTCCCACGTTTTCTATAATTATTTGACCTTGATTGCTGGCAGTTAAAGTGGTTTCTATGAGCAATTGCGGCAGAACATTCAGGGGTGTACAATAACTGGCTGTTCAGTTTCAGTTGAGATGTCTTGGAGGATATGTATTTATCTATATCAACGGTTATCAAACCAGTTAAGTCAGACGCTATAGTGGATGCATTATATGTGTATTATATTACCATAATGTGTAGGGACAGTTCCGATGTGAACGTTCGGAATCCGTCACAATCAGCCATCGAGTATCGATTAGCCGAAATAATAAGAACAAATAATGTAAAGACACCTGTAGAACATATTCAAATGCGCATATAGTTAGAATGTTTTTCCAACACTGCTGTAAACCGTGATATAGTAGATGTTTTTATGACTTTCTTTGGCAGGTTATCAAACGGAGCAGAAACACGGGCAGAAAGTGCAGTAGTTCTTTTGTTTAGACGAAAGCGAGGATGGAACATCCGTTGGTGTCTCCTGTCCATGGAGATTTGGCACTAGAGTGAAAAACTGCTGGAAATTTAGATTTAAAGCTCTGTCGCTGCTCAAGTGAGAATAGGTATAGGCATTGATATATATTCTATTATGCCTTAACTAGTTACATTTAAATCCGGCAACATTTAATGTAAAATAAACCGGACTGGTATGCCTATATTTATATATTTAGTGTTAGATTAAAAAACAAAACAAAAAACAAAAAAAACAAGCTAGAAAAAAAAACAACAAATAAGAATAAAGACGAAATAATTACATCATTCACACACAGTAGTGTTTGAATATATGGTTAAGTGGCAGTTTTAGTCATTTAGAACTGCTTAAAGCTTCACCGCTCACTCATTTTTCGACTAAATTGCAAACAATTATTACAGTTTATAGATCACCTTCTCAACTATATTGTGAAAAAATTTCAATGTTCGTTCAGTAAAACAAAAGTTATAATGAATTTACTGGTGTTCAAAATCATAAAATACGTAAGGAGGTGTGGGACGTTTTTATAACTGGTTTCCATAGCAATAACGTCACTTCAGCGACTACTGTTGCAACCAATTCACGACTCTCATAAAAAGAGAAGTAACAAGTGAAATAGAGAGAACGAAAACATGAAAGGGAGATAATTGGGGGATTTTATTGAAAGCAGACGAGTGCCGTACATTGTTATTACATATGTGTATGTTATGTTTATGGGGGGAAAATAAGACTGGAATTAAACAAAGAACAAGTAAATTTACTGAAAGCCTAAAAAGATCATGGATTACAATAGAAAAATGCGAGCATGAAAAGTAATATGGTTAAGCTTAAACGTGGAGAAGTAAAGGACTAGTTGTTAAATCTGGAAAAGAAAAGGACAAGATATTCTAGTAAAAATATAAATATATAACTTAAAATATTGCAGTATTAAGAATTTTTAAAATTCAATTTATACCATTATATAATCAATTCTTAATACTGCAATATTTTAAGTTAAACATTTATTATATTTTTTACTAGAATATCTTGTCCTTTTCTTTTCTAGTCCTTTACTTTTCATGCTCGCAGTTTTCTATTGTAATGTGCTCATGTTTTCGCCCCCCCCAACTTTATAAAATACTAGACGATTTCCCGTCATCCGTTCGGTTCTCAACATTGGTACATTGATTTAGTGCCATTAACCGATCATTAAAGTAAACAGATATTTAAAAATACATCGATTGTGTAAGAAAATAAAGTTAGTATATACTTTCGATTGGCTGAAAATTGTCGTGATTTTACCTAGTTTATTAACATTGTACGCACATGTAATAACTATGGCTATTACAACAGCATATTCTTTTCATTGTTTTAACTCTCGAGTGTGTATCCGTTAATATCTTATATGCTTTTATATAGAGTGATGTGGTTCTCGATTGATTAACTGTCTAACTGTGTCGGATATATACTCGAGAGTCAAAACAATGAAAAGAATATGCTGTTGTCATAGCCCTAATTATTAGAGAGTAACTGAAGGTAATTGCCCTTATTACTTCCCTTTGAAACTAACTATTAGTTAAGTACGAAACCATAAAATCTCTCCACACGTGTATCAGTTATTCTAAATAGAATAAAGCTTTCTCAAGTCTTGTTTCCGTTTATCATTACAATATGCATTTTTAATAAGGAAATAGAAACTGATTGCTAAATTTTATTAACGCAATAGTAAACTAATAGTTAAAGCTTATTAACTTACACTATTTGTAAGCTATACAAGATATAATGTTTCACAATTTTTGCGGTATTGATTGTTTGGTTTTAGTACTCTTTGTTGGAGATGTTCTAACTCCTTGTTCACTATGTCAAATGCATGGATTATCAATTATTTTTGTCTGGAAATATGTTTTGTGCCAGACTTTAATTTAAGAGTTGCCTTAGAGTTGATGCAAAAAACTTAGACTCTCCTAAAAGAAAACTTATTAAATGTAGTATTGAGTATTTCTGAGTAGCGTTTTTAATACAAGAAATAGAATAAATATTCAACATGTTAAAATACGTTTAAAGGTATATTGAAAAGATCTAATACTAAAACAAGAAAATGTATATCAAAACTATTAGCGAGGTAGCATGCTCCAGAAAATGTTTTTATCTTTAAAAGGTACATTGCTGCAACGTCAACTGAATTGTGTTGCTTGAAGAACTTCAAGCTATTCCCCAATATGTTCGCACATGGAACCTAAGATAAAAGTAGGCCCTGGATATGACCTTAAACTATATTCGATGGTGAGGCCCCAGCTTGTGGGCTTTGGGGAGTGTGGAGCCACCCTTTAATTGCCATTGCTCCCAGGTCCACTCTGACCCGGAGTAGTAGTACCTGTTAGGGTCCCAACTATGGGTTAAATAGAAACTGACTTGGAAAAACATATTCTACTTTTTTTTTACACAGTGATCACCACTTATCAAGGCCCGGAAGCCACTCAGGGATAAGGGTTATTGAAAAAATCTTTTCCTCCAAATCACTGGATTCGGCATTAAATAACCTGAAAAGGGTTGATATGCCTTAAAACAAAACGACCTAAGATAAAAGTAATATCAGAAGCCATGTAAAAGGAAAACAAATTTACAAATCAATTTTGAATATTGCAGAAACACTATTTGAGCTTAATTTCTTGCAGTTTTTTTATTTCTTGAATTTCTTGGATTTCAAATTTTGATAATCTGTGTTGTCGAAAGTTTTTTTTAGCTTTTCTGGGGATTACAAAATTCTTTATTTATATCCGTAATTGAAACATTGCTGACATTTCTAAAATTTCTGAAATAAACAAAAGCGCCAAAAGTGCATCTCACCGCAATTCCAGCAAACTCCTGAGGGGGATTTTGTGTAAGAGACTTATTAATTATTGCCTGGACACCGCTTGTAGTAGACTGGAACGTTGTACTATCTTAGTGTGGCGTTCAAGGTGGAATAAAAATTGGCATTATGGATTAATGTTACATAGTTGGTCCGAGCAACCCCAAGTTATCTGGACGATTATTATTATGACCGTTATTGATATTTGTAAAAATAGAAACAGAAAAAATGTTATCAAAGTAAAATAAATATTTCAATTTATTATATCAAAATAGTTTCCAAAAATATTAACTTGGTGAAAAAGAATGTTAACTAACATAAACAAAATACGTAGCAAAGGTGGATCACCCGATTTTTGTCTTTGGTCACTAAACTCCTCTCTGAAGATTTAGTCTATAGATTTGAAATTTGATATATAGGCTATTTGGACCTGTAACAATGTTCGATTTGTTCATAAGTCAGCAAAAATTGCTGCCAAAGAGTCAAAATTAAAAACAAAACAATTGATTTTGGCAGAGAATAAACCATTACTCCTGCTGTTACTTTTGCACATACGCAAAATTAAACATTCGTAGCTCAAAATCGCATAATTTTTAACTTTTCCTTTCCATCTGTCCATACATCAAACGGTAATTGAACTGGAGAGATAAATAATGACTAAGGCTGGAGCACAATCCATTCTGGTTTCGATTGTAACGGGATGGCATCAGAGTCATATTTTTAATAACTTCAGAAATCATTACTATATATTTTGGATAATAATCAATAGTGAATTGGCTCTACATATAATAATAAATATGAAATCTGCACGAATTAAAATATTATATTTAGGCGTAATTTACGACCGGGCAACGCCGGCCAACCTGTTAGTATATATAACGAGAGAGGGTGTACGAGAGAAGGAAGATTTAGTTTTTATTTGTACATTTATGTTGAGTGCAGTGTCATGAGTTAGCAACAACACAAACATACATTCACAGAGTGGCAAAGATGAAAGGACCAAAGACTTCAAAGCATACTTCCGATTGGCGACTATCTAAATCGGCCGTATATATTTCTGGAAAAATAATAAAAGTCATAAAATTAATATTCCAACACATATTCAGGGCCAGTCTAACATTAGGCCGACAAAAAAAGCAAGCATTTTAAACATTTTAAAAATAAATTTATGCAGTTACCAATAAATTATTGTAATTTATTACATTTGCTTTTAGTCAATACTTTCATTTGGAGCGCCAACGAAGCGGCGCAAATTGGCGGAAAATCCACTCTTTTGTCAAACAGTTAAGCCGCTTTTACTGTATAAAGAATGCAATTTCAGCTTATTTGCTAAAGATAAAAAAAGTGTGGACCAGGAGCTCGCTTCTATCAGAAGGGTACCATGAAGTTCTTTTCCGCCATATTGATGAATAATGGTAAAGTTTCTGACCAAACTTACATATAAAAATATATCAATATTAAAAGTCACAGAAAAAAACATACCCGCCCTTAAATCTCCTATTAACACTAACTCCGGAATATTTCACTCATTAATGCGTGAAAGTTTGCATTTTTTTATGCTATTAGTCGGCCATTTTGTGCAAGATCCTTATATTTTGGATTCAATGTTGCCAGAATATTCACTATATAACGAAACTTCAAAATAGTAACGGTAACCCTAACTTCAACCATAAACACTAACATAAAAATAATTGCATCTATTTCCTTAGAGTTAAATTTCTTTCATACAATCAACACAACATCACAAAACAAGCAAAAGAGAAAAACAAAGCCAAACTAAAGCAAAGAATAAACACAAATAAATAAACAAAAAGAAAGCACTAACCAAAAAACTAAACTTAATCTAAAACGGTAACATAACATAAAATAATAAATACATATATATTGTCCGAGTTCAGTTTCTTTCACAAAAAGAAACAATGCAAAACATCATCATCATCATCATCGTCATCGTCATCGTCATCATCATCAACAACAACAACAACAACAACAACAACAACAACAAACACAACAACAACAAATCAATAAAGAAAAAGGAAACACTAACCAAAAACTTAAATTCTTTCTTTAGAGCTACATTAAAAAAAATATATACAAAAAGCACAAAGCAACAGAATGAAATAAATGCATTTATTTCGTTCTGAGTTTATTTCCTCTTGGAAACGAAAATCATTCGAAAACGGACATTTATTTCCTTAGAGTCACATTTCCCCGTCGAAAAGTAACTAAAACCTTACATTTGTTTCGTTAGTGTTAGATTTCTCCTGGGAAAAATAATTCACATAGTTTCATTTCTTTTAAACTAAAAAAAAAAAAATTAAAAAAAAAAAAAAACGTTCACAATAACTTAGACCCGAGTCATACATTAAAAGAATGATGCTTTAGCAGACAATATTTACTCATTACGCATTTTTAGTAGTAGTAATAATGAGAAATTAGTTTAAATGCAACTAATTCATAGCAAGGTGATTTGACCGATATCAACTAAGTTCTGTATGGCAAAAGAAAAACGTTTATATATATATATATATATATATATATATATATATATATATATATATATATATATATATATATATATATATATATATATATAAACAATATTTCATTCAATATAGGAACATGCACTTTAATTAATTTGCAGATAATAATAATCTCATTTATAAAAGTCACTGTGTCTGTCTCCAATTTTTCCAAACTGTATCTTCTCCGAAACGGAAGGTCACAGAGCGGTGCGAGGCGACACAAATGGATGCATTTTTTTGTGGACAATTTTTATGGAATCTAATTAAAACTAAGGGGTCAAAATAGTTTGCTAAGATGGCAAAATTGGAAGAAATTACAACCTGGCAAGCGTAAGTCGACTTAAACTGCTCTTCTGCGCATATATATATATATATATATATATATATATATATATATATATATATATATATATTAAATTATACATTTGTAAATTAAATTCAGTTAATTTTTTAGCTATTTCTAATCCGATGAACGATGGCTCACGCGGTAACATCTCAAACTGAAATGCTACAAATCCTGCTTTCAGTTTCGGCATAAACGTCATATTTTTTTTAGTTTTGAAACCACAACTATATATTGGGTACACTATCATATCAATAAGAATCATAAAGAATTAACTATATGATAATATATACGAAATCTGAATAACATTAAACATCATATTTAAGCGTATTTTACGACCGGGCAACGCTAGGTGCCCATCGAATTTCGGAATGGAAGCCCAATTGATGTGCTTATTTTTTTAAATCTAGAAGTGGTCGAAGCAGTTTCTGATTTGAAAGCCATATTTATTAGAAGAAAGGGAGTCCATTACTTTTTTTAAGGAGCTAAAAATATAAAAAGAAAAATCTAATCCTAACTATAACCTAACCCTTTGCATGCTTAGTGTAATCTGCTTACTTTTTTTGCGGTTGACAAATCGTTAAATGCTTTGGCTATTTCTAAGATTGATTCAAAATTTTCCGTCAATATTTTGGATTGACTCTGTTCTGTGAATGCTGATATTGTTCGGATATTCATTTATTTCAAGTATTTTTTTCCTTTTTTTTTTAAATCATAAGAAAACCCATTTTGTTTACGAATATATTTTAAATAACTTGTTAATTCCTATTTTCATCAAGTAAATTAGAGAAACACTAAAAAAAAAAAAATGCTTATTACCTAAATCATGGTTTTAGTTAAAAAACAAAACAAAAACAAAAACATTAATAATGAATATAACAAAAGTAGCAATACAGCACATTCACTCATTGTTATCATCGCTAAATACCGGAAGTGCCGGAAGTAAACAGTTTCGCCTCCCCTGATGAAAAAAAGTTCCGAGTTATTGCTATTCAATATTGACTTTAAATATTATAAATAAAAATATCTGCAAATTTTTTTTAATAAATATGTTTATTTACTTTTTATGAATGTGTCACATTTGTTTTCTTATGTATGATTTGTTAATTTTTTTTTTAATCACGTAAATTAGAGTAGTACAAAAACGCTTAATACTGAATCCATGTTTTAGCAAAGCAACATAAATAATAATAATAATAATAATAATAATAATAATAATAATAATAATAATAATAATAATAATAATAGTGTCAATATGGCATATTCACTCATTGTAATCATTGTTAAATACCAGAAGTGCTAGAAGTAGACGGTTTCACGTATCCTGATGAAAGCATTGTAAGTTATTTTTTTCTTCAGTATTGACGTTAAATATATTAAATAAGAATATCCGTAAACTGTTTTTATAAATATGTCTTTCTACTTTTATGAATATATCGCATTTGGGTTTTCATTTATAAAATTCGCTATGTCTGTCTGTTTCTCTGTCTCCATTTTTTCCAAACTGTATCTCCGAGACGGAAGGCCGCAAAGCGGTTCTAAATGATTGCTCTTTTGTGGGCACCTTTTCTGGATCTTAACAAACGTAAGCCGACTTAAACCGATCTTCGACGCATGCGCATATATATATATATATATATATATATATATATATATATATATATATATATATATATATATATATTAGTACATTTGACCACAGGATAAATATCAAAGAAAAAGAGAAACGGAACAAATATACAGAGTTAGCCAGAGAACTAAAAAAGATATGAATGATAAAAAAATTAAGATAGTACCTATAATAGTAGGAGCACATGGAACAATTCCGAAAAACTTTGGAAAAGGGACGGGAGTAATTGGAATCAGAGGAATGACTGGGAAGATACAACGAATAACGATAATGAAAACAGCTGAAATATTAAGGAAAACCCTTGAATACGGGGACTAATACACATGAGCCACACGAGCGGACCAGGCGAACTGCTGCAGAGGCAAAGCATGAAGAAGCGTTGCATGGAACCAATAATATTGAAGATACATATCTACAAGTTCTCTATCTCCACCCCATTCAGCCCCCATCCTCTCCCAATTACCGCCCCTACGAAAGAATGATGCCAAACAGCCGAGAAGGGTCAAGGACGATGGAAATACCGAGGAGAGAGCACTGACCAGACCTTCGATGAACAAGTGTGAAGAGAACTTGGGCCACTCAAATTTCAATGGAGACCAATGGCCGCTGCTAGCGAGAAATCGATGGTAAGCGGCTGTTGCAATAATGCAAATTTATTTGTAAATATTATCAGAAGAGGTGGAGAGCACTGGAAAACTGGGGAGACGTGTTGTCACCCAGCTTCCAGAGAACAACTTTATGATCTGTGTGAAAGCTCCTTGTGAGCAAATAATAATAATAATAATAATAATAATAATAATAATAATAATAATAATAATAATATATTAGTCAAGTATCTTCTAAAATTGAGTACTGACTTCGAAACATAATACTTGATGTTCTTTTCTCCTATTTGTAACCCTTTTCTCACAAAGGAGACGTTACTAGTCTCTACTCTATCGTTATTTTCTATAGTCCTCCTATAAAATATTCACAGCAATCACTCGCCTAGCTACAACCATTGTCAACAATTTCCCTCACTCTTTGTCTGTGCTCAAATCTAAACGCAAATTCCACGAACAAAGTTTATTTCCTATAACTGTGGAACTCAGTACCACGAGCTTGCTTTCTAGCTGACTACAACATGGTCGTCCTCAAGTCGAATGTAAACAAGTTCTCGTTGACGCATCCCCTTAAATAATCAAACTCTACCTAATTTGCAACCATTACCAATCACTACGCTGTTGTGTCACCGATCACCTTACAGTTATCAATCTTTCTCTTCGAGTGGCCTTCAGGCCTTGCTGCGTAGGTGAATCACTACTAAAAAATAAAATAATACAGTAGCGTGCCCCTAGCTTCACCCTTCATCACTGACAATCAAAACAACGACCATAACGAAAAAAAAAAACGATAAGAAATCAAAGTATAAAATCTCGAATCGATAGCAACAGTACCTCAGAGTCTCCCCCCTCCCCAACATATGAATACAAGATCAAAACGACTATCGGCTTTTCGACACACAGTAAAAATAAAAAATAAAACAAAACAAAAAGAAACAAAAAAAAAAACGAAAAATTAGCATTTAGAATACCTTTGTCTACTCAGAATTTCCCCAGAATCGATAAATGTCAATAAATGTTAGAATCGCTGTGATGACTGATGAACAAATTGGCAGTGTAAACGTAACGTTTTCACTGAGTACACAGTTAGTGTTAATTTAACGTCTACCATTTTGAAATTCTAAAAATTATATGAATAGGTATGCCGATTAGGAATTATTTCATTTACTCTTAGAAAGCAGCTAATTAGAAATCTTTTCTGAAATGTTATGGAAAGAAAAACAAAAAAGAAATAATTCTTTTGGATAGTTTTGAGATAAATGACAATCGTGAAAGATGCATTATCTTCTCTTATATATATATATATATATATATATATATATATATATATATATATATATATATATTATTATTATTATTTTTTATTATTTTATTATTATTATATAAATAAAATGAACTCATTTTTTCCCGTCGGATTTGGACCTTAATAGGATTAAAAATCAAGATATTTCATGCAAATATAATATGCACAAACGGCAGAACAATATCTGAGGTGTGTTATAGGCTTATTATTTCTCAAATTCCTCGATAATCTTAGATTTCTATACTTTTTCTGCTGAGAAGTCACGGCCAAAATCGGTTAAGATCAATGGAAGTGGTAAAATATTTTCTCTCTAATAAATTCCTCCTCCCCCTGCCACCACTTAACACCGTTTGGGGATCGTTCACAAGGAACAGTTGAGAAGAGAACACCGGTTTCGCTTCGTAGTTCTTTCATGTGAAGTTATTTAAAATCACTAAACTAAGCTGCAGTGCTCTGTGGCGTAGTGGTTAGCGTGCTGGACAATTCACATTATATTTTCACGTTCGCGCCGACCTACCGTAGTCGTTTTTTTTTTTTTTTTCCTAAACAACTGGAATGGACTTTTCTTGGTGGCCGAACTGTTAACGTTGCAGATGTTTTTTTTTTCACACTTTATTTTCCTACTTTTACTCATGACTCCGGGTTTGATCCTTCCTACTTTCCTACCATAACATTTTTTAAAACTCCCCCCCCCGTCCCGGAAACAAACACTCGGGCAACGCCGGGTACCACCGCTAGTCTATTAGATAAATTGGACTCTCGCTTGTGCCCATTGAGTCCCCCCGACTAACCCAAAAAGCATCACCCCCCTATCATTGTTGAGGTCTCTAGATACCAGAAAGCATTCTACTCTAATAATTTCCTTGAAACTGCAAGATTTTGGACTTTTCTTCTTGTCTCCTGCTTCCCTGATTGTACTAACCTGAAAAAGTTTCAATGTAATGTGAACAAAAATCTTGCGGTTCAACTCCTCACACTCCCCCCATTAGACACGATCCAAATTAGTAGCCTTCCAAGTGGCAATGTGTTTTGCTTGCGGTGAAAAAAGAGTAAAAAACAAAGAAACTATTACATAATAATTTACAACCTTTTTAATTACTTGGAAGCATAAATTTCGGTTGTAATATTTAGATTATTTAGACGATTTACCCATCTTCGTTGTGATATTCACAGCGTTTCGACCGATATAGCCTCCACACGGTGCATTTTTTTGAACTTGTGAATCATTCCTTTATTATCGGGAATAAATGGGAAATCTACCTTCATGCGTTAAATAAATAGTTCTGTTCGAAATTCTCTATAGGTCCTCAAGTTTAAAAAGATACACATGAGGTAGGTCGGAGGTTACATCGGTGAAAACGTTGTTAAAATAACATTCGATGAGAATAGCAGTCGCAATAATCTGAATAATACAATATTTTTATCTTCTTCAATTTATTTTTGGTTGGCCGATGTAACCCCCGACTTTCTTGAGATGCATCTTTTGTAATATAACATGTTTTATGTTAAGTTCAAGAAATATTTTTTTCTTAGGGAGGGAGGGTTACCGCTTATCAAGGCCCAAATCCCACTCGATAATAAGGGTTTATGAGTATCAAGTGGACGATGGGACAACACCGTGATGATCGGTAATGATTGGCATTTGGGCACAGTTTGTATTATTTAAGAGGTCGGTGAACAAGAACTTGTTTAGATTAAACTTTAAAACGGCCATGATATAATCAGCTGGGAAGCAACCCTGCGGTATAGTATTCTACAGACAGATACTTCTAAAAAAGAAACTTTGTTTATAGATTTTTTGTTTACTTTTAGGCACAGATAGATAATAACGGAAATTGTTAACAGCTATTGTAGATAGACGCGTGTCAGCTATGATTGTTCTACAGAGAGCGCCATAGATTGAAGCTCAGTCGAGCACCTGATATGAAAATAACGATAGACCAGAGGTAGACATGCAACATTTCTTTTGTGATAATGAGGAAGCAGGCGTAGAAATGACTTCGCCCACTATATTTCGAAGCAGGTTTTATATTCAGTCAACGCAGGATAGTGTCCTCTTAGAAGATTAACCTCGGATGTGGGGGACAGCACTTCATCTTAGGACGTAGTTAACTCTACCGGAACTTGTACGAAAGGTTTGCAAATGTATCTTTGGTAGTTACTGAGTTTTAGTCTGATGCACATATGGAAATACGAATTTATTTATGACTAGCGGATGGCACCTGGCATTGCCCGGCCGTAAAATACGCTTAGATATATTTAAATTTTTGCAAATTTCGAATTTATAGAGCCAATTCTCTATTGAATATATATATATATATATATATATATATATATATATATATAGTACTGTTTTCAAAAGTATATAAAAAATGACCTGGGTGCCATCAACTAGAATCGAAACCAACACATTGAGCGTCCTAGCCGCGTTCCCTACCGTTGAAGCTATCAACAGATAGACAAGAAAGATTTAAAATTAAATCACTTCAAGCTACGAATAAATGCGCAAAAGTAATAGAAATATGTCGGCAAATTGAAGTGAACATTTTGCATTTCAACTGGCCGACATATTTCTGTACGCGTTATTCATCTATCCAAACAAATCTTACTCGTTGTAAGCCATGTTTGCTGTATTATTTACTATTTCCTGTTAATTTCAGTGTTACATGACCAATGGTTTAAGAGTTCATCACATATTGTCATATTATTATCTTTAATTTGTGGCGAACTGAAAAATTAAAAATTCCGCATTTGTTGCAAAGAAAGTCGGCTCCTTCTACCGAGCTAAAATATTTCTCACATCAGCCAGTATCGTTTACAAAGTCACCAATACATAATAACAAGCCGAGCATGCAAAGTCATCCTTTACGAGTGAAAAATTTACTTTCACCATGACTAATGTTTGTGCAAAATTAAAAAAATAGTCCAAGGCGTGGTTATTGAGAAAAGCGAAAAAAACAAAAAAACAAACGAACAGACGAACGAGAATGAATTACTAGATCCAATCCCTCCTTTGTCGGGGGGATCAATAATCGTTTAGGTTACTTTGTTTTGCCCGGCAGTGCTCTGTATAACACATAGAGTGTGTTACTACATATGGACTTGTGTTCCAATCGTTAGAATTTCTCTCTCTGACAGAGTGCAAAAAATGATCTCTAATGGAATAGACTCCGCACCATCTGCCAAGCTCCAGTCTCTGTCACATTACCGCAGTAGTTCATCGTTGTGCTTGTTTTACAAGTAATTCCACGGACTGTGATCCGATAAACTTAGTGCACTTGTACTCTCTCAACGAACATACCTCCGACACTTGACTAACAGCAACATCTCACCCCTTCACTGTAAGCGTTCCTAATTATCGGAAGATTTTCTACTACTTGGCTTTTGGCTTTGGAATTGCTTTCTTGCATATTGTTTACCCGACCATACTAGCATGCATGCATTTAAACGCAATGTGAAAAACATCTTGCTGTCCAACTCCCCAATTAGTTTGGTCCCTATAACTTTGACCCCTATAACAATAAAACCTTATTATTTTGGGTTTAATAAAAGTAAAAAAAAAAGAAGAAAACTACATATGTTTAAGATTCACAATAATCTTCAAATAATCACTGTATAATAATAAAATAAATACACATTTAGAATTTTGGTGAATTTTGATAACACACATAGTTCTAAAAAGTATGATAATTCTTATTATACGAAACTTGACGGGTTTTACTATATTACCTGCTACGGTGACAAAAAACGCTGATTCATCTAAGTACGTTTGCAAATAATATACATAAATCCAGCAAACATCTTGACCCAAGATCGTAAGACTTGAAGGACACTCCGCCATGTTAGTGAATATTCTGCAGCTAGAAGGGAAAACGCTTAATAATAATGTTCCATTCGACAAAAATGGTGAATAATAATAAACACATGTGCCTATTCCGAGTTCTTCTTTGCGTATCTTCGAAGCATGTAATCATACAACAGTTATCCACTTTTTTTTTTATTGTGAAAGATTTTTAATTGGCACATTCGAACTGCCATGTCGATCATCTCCCATGTAAACAAATGCAAATTAGGATGACGAAAGATCCTTGGTCGAAGCGCAGTCGCATTCGAGTAAAACACCTCCAAATTAAATCCGAATGTGCTCGCTACAGCTAAATACTTAAACAGGGAGATGTTAGGATCAACATAAGAGCGAGTTACGACATACCTTGGGCAGAAAAAGGAGCGATCGCTATTGGATGTAGATGTCGGGAGTCCGCCATGACACTTTAACACACACGCACACACACACGCGCAGCTCCAAATTGGGAAAAATTTTTGATCACTGCACATTCAGTGATTAAAATTATCATAATCTCAATCGTAACTTGTTAAACTTCTTGTATCATTTTTACGTGGTTATTTCACAGATAACACCCGTTTTAAAACGTGTAACACTACCTACACTGGTTGGATAGTAGAAGACAGACAAGACAGTGTTGCATCGTCTGGTTCTCCTCTTCACATTCTAAGATGGTTGAATCAGTTTTGTAACCTCATTTTAGTCATAGCAACACACACACACGCACACGCACACACGCACGCACACACACACGCACGCGCGCGCACACACACACACACACACACAACTATATATATACATCTGGCCACCAACAAAACTAAGCTTGAATTATCTCCACAACATCTAATTTCGGATAAAATATGGAAATAATAACACATAAATAATCAGGAATGATACCAATGTACAATATACAAAATACGCACAAAAATAGACGTTTAATAATAATAATAATAATAATATAACTTTCCGAACATGTTTTCCTATATTATTCAAAAACATAAATTTAACAACAACAACGACAACAATAACAACAACAACAACAATAATAATAATAATAATAATAATGATAATAATAATAATAATAATAATAATAATAATAATAATAATAATAATAATACCACCACCACCTAATTAATGATTTCATCTTGCTTAAAAATATTTCAACAATCTCCAGAAAAAAATGTTTTTAAAAAATAATGAATTGCAAAAATAAACGAATCACAAATATTTTATATGCCGTAGGCGAGAATGAAATAATGATAACATTAACACTTTCTTTGATTGGGTGTGACGACGGAGTTCGTCTTCTTAATCAATTTAAAACGGCTTTTCTTTTAATGAAAATAATAGTTTGCTTTAAAAGTGAGAATAAAACTTCATTTAAGACAAATTCAATTAGGTTCTATTTTAGTTTCACTTTTATAGAACTTCAGTCTCTTTCAAATAAGTGCTGACACTAATGACGCATTTTGTGAACGATTATTTTGTTCTTTTGAATTTTTCTATAAAACAGGGGACGTTGAAAATAACTACTTTTCTATGGTTTGAAAGCAAAACGGACCATTGAAGTTTAGTTCAATCCAAAATTTATTTCCTCAGCGCTTCAACATTACTTTAGATTAAACACGACATTAAAGACAAGTCAACCATTTTACAAATCTACTTAAAATGTATAGAGTGTGCCAAAAAGAAGCTGAATTGATCAAATATAAGATAGAACAATAGAAGCATCAAACTAGCGAAAAAAGATTTCAGAGCATCTAGATTAACTCTACTAAAGTCATCATGAGTCGTTACACCATCAAGGAGTTGATATTTATCATAGAGTGGTACTTTCAGTTGAATTTAAATTTCAAACCCGTCAGCTTCTTTTGGGGCACCCTGTATATAAAAAATGACTAACATGTTTTCACTATCCGATCCGAAACGGTGTTTACCCTAGGCGGGTTGAACCAGCTTCATCCGAAGGAGGGAGTTTCATGTGAGTATGATATTCACAAGCGATCTCCAGTATATCCACATCAGAAGAGATAACGACGTTAGGTTTTTGCAACACTTGCAGGGATGGTTTTAATATGGAGACACTATAATTTGAATGCAATATTTAAGCATGTAAACTGTTCAATTTTTTTACTTGAATTAAAGTTAAAAGACACAAATAACATTTTAATTTTCGAACGCACCTCTAATAAAAAAAATTAATTGTTTTTTTTTTAAAACAATTAATTTTCTAATAAAAAAAAATTAATTGTTTTTTTTTTAAACAATTATCAGGTAATTCAAATGTGTAATACCTTTTAGTTATCTTCAGAATGTAAAAGAATTTTTGCTTTTAGATCAAACGGTTTGGCGATAATCCGTTAGAATTAGAACTACGGTTAAAATTAGAGTTAGAGTTAAAGTTAGGGTCCGAGTCCTTCACATAAAGATCGATAAAATCTCTATGTTTTGCCGGAAAAAAAAATCAGAATACATCATACTGTGGAACGCATCGCGAAACGATCTTGATAACCCGGATTCCAGCCTCTTGACTAAGTAAGATGTTTTCATTTCTTTACTATAACCCGTATTTGTTTGCTTTTAGAAGTGGGGGTGTAATGGGGATATTTTATGGAGGAGCAAAAAAACCAAAAAAACAAAAAACAAAACAAAAAAAACAAACAAAAAAAACACACAAAAAAAACAAAACAAAACAAAAAGAACACCCACAAAACAACCCCCAAAGTATTTAAAGGTTTCGCACTTATTTAAAGATCTAAGAGTGTTCCAGTATTATGAACCCATAAGATGAAATTCTAATATAAACATCATAAAATACTTATTTATTATTCATTTATATTTTTATCTTATGCGACAAGATCAACTTTGGATTTCTTTCTCTACCATACGCGATCAAAGGTTTGGTTAGGATTAAGTCCAGTCGTCTTGAGATCACGGACTAGTATACACTACTACTTTTATTTAGACTTTTCTCTTGGCGTTTTCGCAAGGATCTTCATCTTGAATCCTGCTTTTTCTCACGATGTTATCATTTCCTCGTAATACATGTCTGCAAATGATTTTCTTTTATGTAACGTCGTGATTTTCTTTTATGTAACATCGTGGTAAATATCGAACTTTCAGACATGGTTGAATTTGGTTGTATTTCTTCTCCATAATCGATAGTCTCTTTCTGCTCTTTTCGGCAGGACCTGAAGCTGTACAAAGCAACAGTATATAGATATTATATTTAAACATATAAAATTGAATGTTTTCGTTTGAATAATTTTTAGATTGTGTTTGACGAATTTAATTTATTGTATAGTTGTCGTAGTGTGATATTTTTTAGATTGGGTTTGACGAATTTAATTTATTTTGTAGTTTTTGTAGTATAATGATTTTTAGATTGGGTTTGACGGATTTAATTTATTGTATAGTTGTTGTAGTGTGATATTTTTTAGATTGGATTTTATGAATTTAATTTATTGTATAGTTGTTGTAGTGTGATATTTTTTAGATTAGGTTTGACGGATTTAATTTATTGTGTAGTTTTTGCAGTGTGATATTTTTTAGATTAGGTTTGACGGATTTAATTTATTGTGTAGTTATTGTAGTGTGATATTTTTTAGATTGGGTTTGATGAATTTAATTTATTGTGTAGTTTTTGTAGTATAATGATTTTTAGATTGGGTTTGACGGATTTAATTTATTGTATAGTTGTTGTAGTGTGATATTTTTTAGATTGGGTTTGATGGATTTAATTTATTGTATAGTTGCTGTAGTGTGATATTTTTTAGATTGGGTTTGACGAATTTAATTTATTGTGTAGTTTTTGTAGTGTGATATTTTTTAGATTGGGTTTTATGAATTTAATTTATTGTATAGTTGTAGCGTGATATTTTTTAGATTAGGTTTGACGGATTTAATTTATTGTGTAGTTTTCGTAGTGTGATATCTTTTAGATTGGGTTTGACGGATTTAATTTATTGTATAGTTGTTGTAGTGTGATATTTTTTAGATTGGGGTTGACGGATTTAATTTATTGTGTAGTTGTTGTAGTGTGATATTTTTTAGATTGGGTTTGACGAATTTAAGTTATTGTGTAGTTGTCGTAGTGTGATATTTTTTAGATTGGGGTTGACGAATTTAATTTATTGTGTAGTTGTTGTAGTGTGATAACACACGTGATATCTACATATATGCATATTGAAACATCGTTCGTATTATTTGGATTATTCGGACCATTATTCACATCTTGAGAGTTATTTTCGTAACTTTTGTCGGTCGGTGTTAATGTCACAAGTTGAGGAAGATATGGTCATCTACTCTCTCAGAAAAGATGAAAGTAAGACCCCCTGTTGCCACAGTAAAAACATTCCTTGTCTATGGTGCTGAGGCATGGACTCTTACAAATGCACTGAAAAAGGAGACTGGATAGATGTTACAGACGGATGGCCCTCAATACATCATGGAGGAGCCACGCAACAAACCAACAACTTTATAGTGACCTTCTACCAGCATCACTGAAAGCAGAGAAGGATGAGAGTAGCCGGTCACTGCATGAGACACAGCAAAGAGGAAGGAAACAAGCAGATGGACACCCAAACCGTGGTAGAAGAATGACCTACATTGATAACCTGTTACAGGACACAGGATCGGAAAGTGTTTGGGACCTACAAACTGTCATGCGAGATCGAGAGAACTGGAGAAGTCGTGTAGTCGTGAAGCATTCTGAAAGACGACGGAGATGAGAGAGATTGTAGGCCAATTTAATCTCCAACCTTCTTCAGAGAATCTTTCTGTCGAACTCAGGAATCTGCATGTAATTTAGAACGGGACTCTTTATTTAATACACGCAGGTAGCATGTTCTCGTTCCGTCGGCTATAACCGGGTAGAAGTACTAAGTAATCCGCAATTGTATCTCTCGCATTGCAGATTGAATCTCCAACCTCAAGAAGCGTTTCACTTACAACGGAATTCACCAAGTACTTCATCCGTTACGTCACAAATTCTTGCTGACAAGAGACACATGAAAAATTTTGCAAATACATCGACTGAAACGTTGTGAAAATAACAATCAAGATGAGAACAGTTGTTCGAATAATACAAATTATCAAGTTTTCTTTTTCAAAAAAAATAGAGACATAAGATATCATCATGTTTTACACAGGCCAACGGTGGTACATATACTAGTTTATTCTAATATCAATTCAGTATTAATATATCTACCTCGACAACAACGATTGTTCCGAAACATGAATTTCTGTTTTGAGGAAATCCCTTTGTAAACAAGAAGGATATTATCGTCGGCTGGATTAAACAGATTCAGACAGGATTAAGAAAGAAGACATTAAAAAATAGAAACAAATTTAAAGCATCGGGAGAAGAAACGCAGTGGATGGTTGTTTTTATTATGTCATTGCTTTCAAGTGAACATTTCGTTGGTGAGTAATAGGCTGAGGAGAAGTAGCAGGAAAAAGAAGAAGAAAAAATGAAAGAGGAAAAGGAGGAATTAAGGGTGAGAAATAGAGAGAAAAAGAGAGAGAGAGAGAGAAAGAAAGAAAGAGATACAGAGGGGGAAGGGGCAGAAGGATGGAAAACTAAAAGAAGAAAGGGAGCTAGAATAAAAGAAGAGCGAGTAAAAGCTGTTAAATCTATATGCATAAAAGTTACTTTGTCTGTCTGTCTGTCTGTGTGAGGAGCGGTCTCAAATAAACAACTATGCCAATTTTTGTTCTACAGACTTGAAACTTAATACATAAGGGATACCAGCAGAACAAATTCAATTTTATTTTAGTTCGTAAAAATAGACGTTAAAGGGTCAAAATTAAAAAAAAAAATAGCACTTGGCAAGCGTAAGTCGATTAAACGTGTTATTTTCACGCATACACGAAAATACATTCATATCTTTAACAACGTTATTTTTTTAAAAGTCTTATACTTGGACTTATATCAGACAATAACGAGTAAGGCTGGATACCCGTATGTTTTGGTTTCGAATCTATCTGATGGCACTCAATCTATTTTTTATACTTTTGAAATCATTACTACATATTGGCTGCAATATAAAAATCAATAGAGAATTGAATCTATAATAATAAATACGAAATCTGCATAAATTCAGATATCATATTTAAGCGTATATTACGACTGGTCTACGCCGGACGGCCTGCTTGTCTATATAAATAAAATGGTAAGTTTATGTCTGTGTGAAACTATTTTACTGATAAACTTGTAAACTACTGAGTCACATAACACTGAAATTAACAGAAAATAGTAATCATACACCAAGGGTGTTTTATAACGACTAAAAGCTTTGTTTGGATGGATAAATAACGCGCACAGAAGTCAATAAGTTGAAATGCAAATGTTCATTTTATTTCAACTTGCCAATATATTTCTATTACTTGAAGTGGTTTAACTTTAATTTTTTGTTATCTATCTGCCGATATTTCAAATACGTAGGAAACGTGGCTGGGGCGCTAATTCTAACCGATGGCGCCGAAGTCAGTTTAAAACATGTTATTAAAAATCAGTATATATTAGATACAATATAATAACAAAGAGAGAATTTTTTCTGTAATAATAAATACAAAATATGCACGAATTAAATATATATTAAGCGTAGTTTATAAAACAGGAAGAATAGAAATGAAAAAAAAAGAAAAGAAAAGAGAAATGGAACGCTGTCCAGGAACGAATACGTTGCGTGCAGTTTCAGTCGCAAAGGATACCAAAGCAAAGAATAGAAAATAACTCCAACTTGCTTATTCTTTGTAGCAATAGCATTTATTTCCTCATTGGTACAGACGTGACGTAACCCGCGTGATCTCGAAGGTTCTCCACGTCTCTCACGAGATCTCGAACCTTATTCACGTCTCTCCTGTGACCGTTATCTTTTTCTCTTTATAATCTCTTTTCTTTCTCAATGATGTAATTTCGCATGCGTTTATATCTGCGCATCCGCGCTGTTACAGAAAAAAAGAACGTATGTTTATCTATCTATCTATCTATCTATCTATCTATCTATCTATTTTCTTTGTCTATCCTTTTTAAGTTTTTTTTTTAAGGTTTTATCCGTATATTATTTCTTACTTCTTTCTTAGTCCTCTCACGAGAGCTGCATGTGACATGATGTCAACGTTAATGTGGGTGTAAGTGATCATGATTGAAAACCACGAAGGTACTCATGGCCCGATGGCGTTTAGTCATGCCCACTAAAGATCTCTCAATGATAAATCGCGAGTTCGCGGATCGGTGCACTGTATTTTTTTTCACTATACGAGGTTTACTCAAAAATCGTAAAATACACATTTAAAATAATTGAGATACTTTCTTTTTGACGAACATTTGTAGTAAATGTAATAAATTATCGTAAAAATAATCCATAAAAATAAGGAAATTATTTGACTCATTAAGATATTTCAAATTTGCCCTTTGATATTAAATTTTGCTTCAGTCTTAAAAATAAAATGTCGCGAATGGCCCATTACACAATATTTAAACTTTGAAACGCAAGTACGCCTCAAATTGTTCAAACATATTATCACTCAACTTTATTAAAATGTTAAAAATATGAAAACAATGATGCATGGCTAAAAAGAACAGTTTAAACTTTGAAAAGATCCCCTTTTTAATGTCATTTTGTGGCTTCTTTTTGGTGCAGGGCTAAATAATATGTACAGATATATCATAATGTCCACTGAGGAGATTTAAGGTCAAAATGTGATCACTACGTAATCGTCGGCGGCCAAGGAAGAAAATATTAAGCTTTTTGAGTTAGCTTTCATAGAGCAAAATTGATAGTTTCTGCACTATTCGAGTAGCCAGTCTTTGAACTTTCTCCAGAAATTGGACATCACGTATTACATATGGAGCAGAGACCTGGGCAGCTGACGATGGAGACATAAAGGGAGAGAAATGTTTCGGAAATGAGTTTGTAGAAAGTACGTTCAAATTCCCCCAAATCAAGAAATTTTCATATCGAAAGACATTCTGAAGAATTTATTAATTAATATGAAGGTATGCTAAAGAAAGCGGACCGACACGGTGGACAAGATCTAGATAATTATGGATCCATAACTATTTTTAACACACAGTTAACAATTTGACAAGAGTCCTTGCGAATTGTTTGAAAGTTGTCGGCAACATGGTCAAACCGCATCAGAATTATGATGTGAAGAGATCAATTCCACACAATTTGCGTCTGATTCGCATGACCATAAAGGAAACAGAAAATGGCACCGAAGCTGCGCTGACCAATTTAGATCAGTCTAAGGCTTTTGATAGGGTCGACTATCGCTTTCTAGAATCGGTTATAGAGGCTGCTGGGTTTAATCTGAACTTCCGCAAGTGGGTCTCTATTATGTATCGTCTTTTGATGGTAACGGTACAAGTAAATGATAATCCGTTGGAGTCGTTCTTGGTGTGTCGGCTGGTATGTCAGGGTCATCTGCTGTTGCCCTTGATTTATGTCCTGGTTTCGGAGTTATTTTCTTTGCAAATCAACGAACGAGGTGGCAAGACCACTATTGTGCGGAATTTCTGTTCCTGGTTGAGCGCGAATTAAGGCTTCCGCGATTGCCAATATCGCTGCTTTCGTGTCAAACCACACTAACATTGCACTCGCTCGGTATGTTCCAGTTAAAGAGATCAAGTTCAATTTTCTAAGAGCTTAGAGTGAAGAGGTTGCATTTCCAAATATTTTTCAACTGAGTATAATGTCTGGTTCCGATCTTTGCTATTTGGTTCGAATCGAATCTCCGGCTTGACAAGAATTTGTCTGAAGTACAGTTAAAAGCCAATCGTCTGTGATGATTTCGATTCGAGGGAAACTCCTTAAATAGTAAAGCAGAGTTCTACCCAACTTACGTTTTTTTTCTAATCTTTTACCGACTAGATTTTCTACTCAATGCTTGCGAACTGCTTATTGGTTTTCGCACGTTTGGAATAGAGGAAAACCTTGTGTTGGCATGGAGGTTGGTACTCAACGTCTGAGCGAGGAAGGTTTCAGAATGTCAAATGTGGAAAGTCATACACATGCTGGACGTTTGGCTTTACTGTATCTTTAAATGATAGAAATAAAAGAAAACAGAAAAATGAATAAGGGGGTCAGCTATTTGGAATATAACAACAAAAGGTTTATCTTGAAACACCAGGTGTGCCTCATGGGTGTTAAAGACTAAATTCATTTCAATTAATATCTGTTGAATATATCTCTCGGCCGATCCACCAAATTCCTATTAAATCCTGGGCAACATTGGATCTGCCCACTTGTATTCTAATACAATTCAGGAAAAATAAGAATAAACGTAGTTTTAAATAATTAAAGCTGATAACGTTTTTGTAAATTATATTTTCCTTAAGTTTCTTGCTAATTTTTTCAAAATATAGTTATACATTAAATAAGTTCAAATCCATTCTATTTAAAGCTAGCAGACCGCCCGGCGTTTTCCGGTCGTAATATATGCTTAAATATGATATTTTAATTCATGAAGATTACGTATTTATTATTATAGAGATAATTCTCTATCGAATATAATATTGAATTTAACATATAGTAGTGAGATCAAAACTATATATATATATATATATATATATATATATATATATATATATATGTATATATATATTACGAGAGTGTTATCAGCTATAAGAAAACATACAACTCTTCACCGCAATTTCTTAGCCTCTGAGTCATCCCCATACACATCCCCGAAATATATCGCATCACTGATATGCCACTTGACCACCTGACGCAAGTAAGAACATAAGAACATATTACATGTAGAATGTTAATATATATATATATATATATATATATATATATATATATATATATATATAAGTAAATGGTAGTTTGCTTGAAGCATTGCTGGTAAACGAATATATGAAAGTTTTAAAAGCCAAGAGCAATTGCTCTCGGCTTTTACAACTTCCATGTATATATATATATATATATATATATATATATATATATATATATATATATATATATATATATATATATATATATAGGCTCGGGTTTCGAATCCTGAGTTCTGATGTGTCTAACTGATGAGCCCAAATGAGGGCGAAACTCGAGTTTAGACTTCCGATTCGTTGACTGTCATGGCTCTTGTTGCCTCCAACGTTGTTTGGATGTGGAATTTATTATATATAATCTCTCACATTCTGAAAATCTTATATATATATATATATATATATATATATATATATATATATATATATATATATATATGCGTGTGTGTGTGTGTGTGTGCGTGTGTATGTTTGTGCATACACATACATTGATTCAATACAGTGAAACTTCATGGCCATTATACCTTTAGCTGATTCCGTGTGAGTTTATCCGTTACATAAACGTTCTATAAACCTAAATTTATGTCAACCCTATTTTAAAAGATAGAATGGCCCGATCGTCAAAAACAAGATTCAAGCAAGGGCGCACAGTCCACAGAATTATATAATTATGTAGATTAAAAAAACATTTCGAAATAATTGATATTTTTTTCTGTAAATGGGGGAGCATTTTTATTGTTATTAAAAAATGTGCACCACTTTTGGTGATGATAAAATATTTTAGGAGATTGGAAACTGGAAAATAACTTAAGGCAATCAACTGAATAAACAGGCAATAACATTTAAAATGTTGTAATCACAATTTAAAAAAAATAAACACCCTTGTGTTTAATTAAATGCGCACATTTTATGACATCAAACATAAACAAAACAATGACACATTGAAATATAAAAACTTCGCTATGCATTTTTTATTTAATTTAATTTCTTTTTTGTGATATCTTTAAGGTGTCTTAATTAATTTTCAAATAGAATTTTCATCGTGAGTCATTAAAATAAAAATGAGGTGATTGACAACCTGGGCGTGCCAAGTTCGAATCCAGTTCGTTTCTACAGAAAAAAAAAAACTTTCACATGGTTCCTCCTGGAAGTGCTCAGAATACGGCATAATCACGTTGACACACCGCTTCCCGCTGGATCACCGAAGTTAAGCAACGCTGAACCTGGTCAGCACCAAATGGGTGACCATTTGGGACTTCAGGTGCTGTATGTGCTCTCTGCTTATCTCGGCATTGTTTCCAGTCGTCCTGGTTTTCTCTTTGCCACTGGACCCAAACAGTGTCGATTAGGAGAGGTGCGGTTAGGGATTGCGCGACTCTTGCCTCACAATTACACGCGCAACTGTCCCTACAGGGGTATACTTTGTCTTTCGGGACTGAACGGAGCCATCGATCGATCGCTCAGAATTCTAGCTATAAATATATCGGGAAAACCAATGTTAATATTATACTTATCCGATTAATACAAAATCGGATAAGAAGATTGTTTGAATGAATTAATTCAAATTAAATGCTTGCATCACGTTTTAGAATTTTGGAGCTGAATCTTTCTTACATATATATATATATATATATATATATATATATATATATATATATATATATATATATAGTAGCGGCCGCCCGGCGTTGTCCGGTCATAAAATAAACTGAATCAACTTAATTCATGCAGATTACGTACTTATTATAGAACAAATTCTTTATTATATTGTACCTAATAAAAAGTCGCGATATCAAAAGTAAAAACAAAAACCAATTGGGTGGAACTAGCTAGAATCGAAACTTTAACAATCGCATTCCTTAGCAACAGATCTCAATGCCTATAGTCGATAAACAGTTAAAAATAACGCTGTTTAACCTATGAATGTAGATTTATGCACATACATATGTTTAGGTAACGACTACAAAGTCAACTGCGTCGTTTTCAATTATGACTATTTAGCAGCCACTTTCGGAAGCTAAAAATCAAATCGAAAGTGTGCTGCAGGTCCGAATACCGCATATATCAAATTTCCACTCTGTAGACCAAATATAGTTTGATAGAGACTTTTCGCTCTGCATAAACACCGACAAAGATATATATGAGATAGATAGATAGATAGATAGATATAAAATATTTTCATGTACTGGTGGGAGGTTTTCATCTTAAATTCTACTATACAATTATGCAGAATGTAGAAACTGTGCATAAATAGAATTTAGCGTAATAATGAAATGAACGCAACTATTTAATAGGAAATCATAAAATGAATGAATAATTAACTAACGCTCAATTTTCAAAGGAATATGCAATTTAGTGAACCCCGTATGTAGTCGCTCGCATATTTATCACTGAATATAATAATAAGTTCGTTTTAATGAATTTTAAATAGAAAAAATAGGCTTTTAATATCAATGTCAGAGCGAGAAAAAGGCTCAACTTTACAGGTATATAGATTACTCACTATTTTTTCATGGAACAGTTAAGATATTTATAAAGATATTCTAGTGTTTGACTTTCACTTACTTTTACAATCCGTAGTATTTATGTTATTCGGACTACTATTCTCATCATGTCTGTTATTCTCACAAAATTTCAATTACAAGAAACCTTCTCAACCACTGATTGCGATGTCTAATATGAGAAATCATCCTTCAGACTCCTCAGTTTAACATTCACAAACAGCATGAATGGGAACAAATACACTGAGAACATTGCCAAAGCTGCTGCAAAGAAGGTAGGTTCTCTCTACCGTGCTCGAAAACTACTCACACCTGACAGTATTCTGCATCTATACAGAACCACAATTCACCCATGCATAAAGTATTGTTTCCACATCTGGGTTGGTACACCTACCACCAGTTACTTCCTCTTAGACAGGGTACCCAACATAGTTTCCAATCTAATATGCCCCACACTATCAATGAAACTTCAACCCCTGTTTTATTGCCACAGTGTTGCATCCTTGTGTCTGACATGTATTTTAATGTGCTTTGACCAACTCGTAGCATATGCCTCCTTAACGTAAAAATCCACGAGTAATCTGACAGCAACATCACAACTCTTCACTGCAGAGTCTTCTACTTTCCTCCCACGAACTGCTAGACTCTGGAATTCTCTCTTGGGCTCCTGCTTTTCTAACTGTACTAATAATCAGAAATTTAAGCGTAATGTGAATAGACATTTCGCTGCTCAACTCCTACATAGCGTCCTTGTAGACATGATCCTAAATAGTAGGGCCTTGCGTCCAAATAGCAATATGCTTTGTTTGGGGTAAATAATAGTAAAAAAAAAAGATCACCTGAAAATTTGTTGGTAAAACATAGTAAAGGGCAACAAGTCATGTAAGGGAACAATTAGAAGATATACCATCTGAATATTATATTTCCAAGACGACTTTATTCCTGAATATCATTACTGTTGTGGTTGCAAGGTTGAACAATAATTAGTAAGGAAATACAATGAAGACGCAAACAACAAGATAACGCAATAATAAGTGTATTAAAGAAAAGGTATATTTAGAATATGTACAAATGACGGTGTCGAGTCAGAGAGTCTTGGTGGGAGGACATGTACGCTCTTCGTCGTCACTTCCGGTGGCATTTGAGTAAGACACACCAAGGCCAACCTAGGCTTGCCATTTATAGTGTTATGTTATTCGCATATGCAAATAAGTGGTTGCCACCACAACAATTACCATCGTCACTGTCTCGTGTATGATGTTTCATGAAATAAAAAAAACAACAGAGAATGTTGCTTTTTCTAATGCAAAAAGACTACTATGACACATATGTCGCTGGGTTCTATGGAGACCACGACTTTGCACCGGGATGAAAAAACTTCTTGAAAGTTAACTCGTAATACGTGGATTATTCAGATTACTGTTCTCATCTTGAGTATCACTGTCACAACCTTTCGGCAGATGTAACCTCAGACCTTTTCAGGTGTATCTTGTCGAACTTGGGAATCTTTCTTTACCAAGTACTTTATTCGTTAAGTACTTGGAAAAATTCAGTTGTTTGCAAAACTTTTCTTGATGTTGAAGGTTCAATCCTCAGTACGGGTGATACGAATAATACGATTGCGAATTATTTGGGATTTCTACCCGATCATGACTGACGGAACGAAAACATGTTACACCTGTTCTATTCGAAATTCCGTGAAGATTCCTGAGTTCGACAACAATATTTCCGAGTTCAACAAAATGCGCCGGAAGAAAGTTCGAGGCTACATCGGCCGAAACGTAAAAAATAACGCTTAAGATTAGAATCCAAATAAGAGTCCAAATAATCTAAATAATACGAATTATTAGTCCTTATCTCCAAAATTCAGAAACGTGTATATTTAAATCCTTATTGATGATGTTTGACGCTAGAAACACATGCCCACACATCCCAAGTAACTCAAGTAACATCGTGCTTCTGGTGCATTTTAGAGTACAGATTTCACCCTTATTACAACTTAACAATGAAATAAAAACGACTTAACATTTTTACCAGCATTCCATGAGCGATATTTCTGACAAGGAGGGAAGACTTGCTATTTTCTAGGTCGGAATCTATTCCATCTAACACTAATTGTTAGCAAGTTTTTGGCCTGAAAGTAGTATTTTTGAACTCCTTTATATCAAGTGATTTCATGCAATATCTTGAGCGATTTCCATAATATAAACGCTGGGTTCAGTTCGAAATTATGAAAAAATTTACCCGACGAAGGTTGCATCAGCTAAAACGTTTAGAGAATAACAGTAAATATGATGATCGTAGTCCGAATAAAGAAAAATCATACAAATTGCATCATAATCTAGTCCAGAAATAACATCTTATAATATTTTCTATAAATAAAATCTTATAATCTTTTCTATAAATAACATCTTATAATCTTTTCTATAAATAACATCTTATAATCTTTTCTATAAATAACATCTTATAATCTTGTCTATAAGTAATATCTTATAATCTTGTCTATAAATAACATCGTATAATCTTGTCTATAAATAACATCTTATAATCTTGTCTATAAATAACATCTTATAATCTTGTCTATAAATAACATCTTATAATCTTGTCTATAAATAACATCTTATAATATTGTCTATAGATAACATCTTATAATCTTACCTAAAAATAACATCTTATAATCTTGTCTATAAATAATATCTTATAATCTTGCATATAAATAACATCTTATAATCTTATCTATAAGTAACATCTTATAATCATATCTATAAATAACACCTTAAATAACATATTATAATCATGTTTCTACATAACATCTAAAAATCATGTCTATAAATAACATCTTAAAATCTTGTCTATAAATATTATCTTATAATCTTGTCTACAAAGTACCTCATATAAACATGTCTATAAATAATATCTTATATTTTAAACAAAAGATAAGTTATAATTTTATTGAACACATTTTAATAATCTCTAAGTTTATTAATTATTTTGCAAGAATCCCCAAGGAAATATATTAAGAAAATGTTCAAAGTTTCTAAAATACGTTTCTTGTGTTTTTCTTTTTGAGAGAAATGGTTAAATTATTTTTTGTATTCTTCAAATAAGTAAAATTATTGTACTTACTTGTTATTTTAAAAACACATTTTACTTAAAAGCAATTGAACTCTAATATATAAATACACAAAGGCAGATATAAATATATCTGCTTGCTTGTATGTATGTATGTATGATGTAATTGAGAAAAAGCTAACGATAAAGTTTATTGGAGTAAAATTGCAAATAGTTCGTTAGATGTTATGGTCAAATTGCATCGAATTTCAATCGTGTGTTTTTTTTCTGTACATGCGTATCAATAAGTAGTTAATTAATTTCCAAATTTGCTAATGATCGTCGCAGTTAGCGCAGTTTTTTAGAATAAAAACTGAAATCTTTAAATGGATACATTAAAAACACAAACCTTTTTCTGCAGTTTATGGACTGTGATGTATAATTATAACGTTAGCGCGAATACCCGACCTCCCTTGGTTAAGATGCAACACAAAGAAAAGCGTAGTAATCACACAGTTACAAGTGTAGTCTTAGGTAGTTCGACTCGAATATCCACCAAATTCCTGCAACGCAGTCTCAGTCACTTTCACGAAGACAGGGTTGTTATGACGTTGGATGTTAATGATCCTTTCCATCTTCTTTCTTCCGCTGAAAAAGATTATTCAACTTGGTTGTTTTTCTTTAAGTTCACTTACAAGCAATAATAATAATAATAATAATAATAATAATAATAATAATAATAATAATAATAATAATAATAATCGACGTTGACTCTGGTTGTAGTTTTCGTATAACATTAATTAATTACAAGAAGAGGAAAATAAAAATAATTATGCACAGTTTTTCACAAAAATAAAACAAAAAGAATAAAAAATGTCGATTACAGCTTTCTTTTTCTGGTAGTTACGATAGACGATGGACGGGCCTTGGTCTTGTTTCCAACAACCGATTCCTTGCTTATCAATCGGTCGAAGGACAAATGCTTTCTTGAACGGGATCGGGTGTGTGAGGCGGACAGTCTCCCTCCGAGTTCAAACAGACTCCAAAACCTGAGCTCACACTGATTTTCTTTTCTCTGCAGTGCCTTATATATGAAAGAGGTGACATGCATCTGAATGTACATAGGTTTTCCATCTAAACAACTCTCGCTCGCTACGTCACGCCTCAGTTCGCCCTGATTGGATAATCAGTCACCTTACCCGTACATCCTAATCAAGTTACTTTCCACAGAACAAAGGTTCTCATCGATGATTTTCTCATGCACCGGGCGGCTTCAGTCCTTGACCTCCTGGTCAAACTCTAGGCTAAACAATCGGCAAGATAACTTCAAATAATAACTTTTACGGCAATATTACTTCATATTTTCGACTTTGTTTTCTCCGTTACAAGAAAATGTATTTCAGATCGGCGACCACGTCATCTCTCTTTCTAACTGACAGGGTTATCTGCTGTCATCCGGGATTTGCCATTACAATAAAAAGGCTCTAATTAATCTTTCGCTGGCCCCCTTTTGGGGCAATTTTCAATCATAGATTTAATTTAGCCCTCCTTAACTCCTCCTCGTCGTGGCTGGTTGGGTCACATAATAACTTAAAGTGCGTAATCCCGGAAAAGATTAAGTCTGTTATCAAGAAGTATTTTAATGCTACTATATAGTAAACATTTTTAAGACTGAAATTTAAACATATGTTTTCTCTTCTATTAGGGACGATTTGGTTTTTATAAAAGCTCTGGAGACCTCCTTTACTTCATGCGTATTTAAACACAGCGACCTTTTGTTAATGTTGCCCGGGAGCCATAATTCAAAGTGCACAATATCCCGAGTAGAGCAACTAGTAACCTTAAAGTGAGAAACGAAATATATTTTTCTAAAGAGGGAGTAACTTGGTTTTATTGGTGTGGTTCGGAGGCACAAATTTAACACAGGATATTAAACTTTTTCTATTTTCTTTTTTCATCGCACTAAGCAACATCGGGTTATCCGATCGTTTCAAAAGTGCGAGTTTTATGTTGTCTGCTTTTACTGTCAATTTAACAGCAACAAAACCAAAACGCGTATTTAGATGCGTCTTTTCAATAAACGTTTTTAATGATCAAAATGCTATTTCAACCATCAGAGTGACAGACAAAGAAATAGATAAACAGAGTCTAAGTTTTCTAAGCAAGAATAAGTATTTTCAATAAAACTAAAGCGAAATAAGAAATAAAATATATTCGCGCTAAAAACATAGTAGCAAAAAAAAATTCGAATATGAGTAAAGTGTAAATATATCAAACGGATTGCTTTCTGGGCTGAACTTGAAAGTTCAGTATGATAACTTCATATGTTAGAAATAACGATAGTTTACTCCATTTCATTTATGCTAATAGCTTTCTGAGAGAAGGTGCATATAAAACAAATATTGGTGTGTGTCATAAAAATAGAAATTATATTTCAGATCAATTTTAATATTTAATCCTGTACGATATTTCATTTTTGAATAGTCATAATACATTTATACCATGTACTCCCAGAAGTTTTCGTATTGTCACCTATAACATCGCGAATAAATTTAATGCCATCCAATTTTTGAAAATTTACCGATGGATCAATATTCGACTGAAAGGAGCGAGAGTGACAGAGAGGAGAGGGGAGCAAGAGAGAAAGAGAGAGAGAGAGAGAGAGAGAAGAAAAAGAGAGGAAGAGGCAAAAATGAAGTAGCTAGCTTTTGTGGTTTATATTTACATCATCATTCTCTATTGTCTAGTCGGTTAGGACAATGTGCTTTCAGACAGAAGTTGTGAATCTTAACCTCACTCCGGTCGTAAGTATTTAAACTCTGATTGTGGCCCCAAAACTAACTTGCACATTTCATATCGCAATATAACATACATGAAGCAATTTTACTTTTATTCTTTTCTCTAATCCACATACTTTATAAAAATAAGAATCCGAAACAACACTGGATAGTCTTGCTAGTCTAATATAAAGCAATCGACGGACATAACCACCTTAGATATTTGTGGACACAAAAAGAGTTGAGATTAAATGTTTATCTCCTTATGTGTGACCTTGGGTAACTGCAATAGGCGAATACAGTTTGTCATGATCGGCATTGTTACAACAGACACGCGTGCTTATCGCTAAACAATGTTATCCATACATTCTTCCGAAAGATTATAACTGTCTTCTCCGTCTATTAACTCATTTTAAACCTTGAGCTTAAACTCTGTACAAAAGTAGGAAAAACCATCAAAAGATTAAAAAAAAGAAAACGTTTGGAAAACGTCTTTTAAACGAGTCGAGAGAAATTATCGCCCTCTTGAGATATGACTAGAAAAGTGGCAGTAGACAAAAGCACCATTCAAATTAGTATATCTTTCTTTTTCAACGAGCCTATACATATATCACAATAATAGATGAATAAAAAGCTTATCTCACAATTTTATTGCCGTTTCATGATATATCCGATACCAGAAGCTTATTACTATCCCATAAGCCCTCATAAAGTTGCACTCAAATGTATATGGATGTATCTTTGGTTATTAGATTTATTGCGAAACTACAGCATGATTGGAGAGTAAATCCCCAGTATTAAGTCCTATTATTATTGACTCACAAGGAGCTTTCACACAGGTCATCAAAGATCTGTACTTGAAAGCAGCTTGTAGTGTTCCCTGCAAGCTGAGTGACAACAAGTCTCCCCAGGTTTCCAGTACTCTCCACCTCGTTCGATAACAATTGCAAATAAATTTGCACTATCGCAACAGCTGCTTGCCATTGATTTCTCGTTGGCAGCGGCTATTGGTCTTCACTGGAATTTGAGTGGCTATAAGCTTCTCCAAGGTCCCAGTTCTCTTCGCACTTATCCAGCGGAGATCTTGTCAGTACTCTCTCCTCGGTCTTTTTTTCTTCCTTGACTCTACTTAGCTGTTTGTTCTCACTTTCTTTTTTTGGGGGGGAGTGGGTTCAGTTATTATCATTATTACTTTTATTATTATTATATGAATGCTTCAAGAAAATAATTAAAAAAAAACATACATAACATTAAATGGATATAGGCTTATCAAAGGTAAAAAAAACATCACAGAAAGCAACGTAAAAGGAAATAGAAAACCGAGAATATTCAAATGGAGAAAATACATGCAGAAAAATTCGACTGATGAGTATAGAAAAGTATTTGAATGATGACAATAGAAAATACATAACCTAAAATATGTAAAGACTGATTAGCTCAGAAAGAGGTCTCAGTTCTGTTCGCACTTATCCGGCGGAGGTCTGGTCGGTTTCTCTGTCTTTCCTTCCCCCTTGATTCTACTTGGTTATTTGGTCTCACTCTTTTTTTGAGGGGGGCAGTGATGTGGGTGATGGGAGGATGGGGTGGGATTAGAGAACTTATAGATATGCGGCTTCAGTGTTCTCGGTATCATTATTATTATTATTATTATTATTATTATTATTATTATTGGAATATAATTCTTTAAATGAATATAATGCGAAAGTGTATAACTTGAGATTTTGTTTAGAATTTAATATGCGTGTCAGCATTCAACACGAGCATTTCAAGATGCCCGAGAACCGCATCAACTGATTTCACAAGGAACTATTGTTCTTTTTTCATGTTTTACTAATGAGTCAACACTCAACAAGGCTAAAAGCCCATTTGAAGATTATAGTTGACGAGATTAATAGATTGACAGATGAATGGTGATGAGAAGATTTAAAATCCACACGTATCAACATTTCAAAACAAAAACTAACCTAAAAAAAACTCCCCCCGAGGAAAATATCGCTCATAGAATCTGAGGGCTAAAGGAAAAATAAAGGACAGTCTCACAACTTTCGCTTCATCCTCTAATCATTTTTTGTAACAATAGCATTTCAATAATAAATTTCAAGAATAGCCAGTAACTTTCTATTTAATTTGTACATTAATTGTAATATACGCCCTTTTTTACTTATTATTTTTTTTATTAATCTCGATCTGAAAATGGTTCAATTATGCCACTACTGCTGCTACTGCTGCTACTGCTGCTGCTGCTGATCTCTTCACATGTTGCCCATCCTTCGCTGCTGCGGATATTTTCCGCTCATACTCAAAAGTTCACAATTAAATACGAATAATAAAATCCAAATAAAAATGTTCAAGTGTATAGTCTGTTCGACATTTCCATTTAATACTTTTTTCGACAGAAATTCCTTTCCTTATTTATTCTTCCTTTTCTTCCATTTGTAAGAACGTATTCTTCCAAATACTTAGAGGTAACGTTTTAATACGCTGAAAAAAAGAAAAAAAAACCCAAGCAACTATTTAAATAGCAAGAATGCATGCTTTTCCTTTCTTTCAGAAAATTTCACTTAAGCAGTATTGAAGTGTTTCAACTTGGTTTCAAATGTTAAAAATATTTTACAAAGTCACATCATTGAAAGATCAAATCAGAGTTTTTATAGTCTATGATATTTGTTGGTCATAAGTCTGTAAATTCACCAAACTAAAGAGGATATTTTTTTTATTTTAGTAATAAAATCAGTTTATTGCTCCTTAACAGTTTTCATTACACATGTTATAATGTTAATTGTGTTTCAAGATCCATTTATACATATTTATTTTTTGTGTGATTTTTTCGCGCAACTTTTTTCATATTCTCTTATATCAATCCTCAATTTTCTCTCAATATCCTATCAGTCATAACATTTATATCTCCCCTTGCTTATTGATAGATTTTTCGTCAACTACCTAAATAGTTTTCTTAAAAACTTCCTCTTTGAAACCCTGGATTAAACTTGTTATAACATTGTTCTTAGTCCTATGACTTATTTTTCTCTTTATTGCTCAGTTACTTTTAACGAGATTATTTCAGAGAATATTATTTAACTCCACGGACCCTTTTTGTCAGTTAACGTCTCAGCCCAGGTTTGGCGAGATTATTTAAGACAATTTCGGCCTATTTTGTCTTTTAAGTGTTCAATCATTCTAGGTCACATTGCATACCCTGGAAATTTGATCCGTTGTCTGAACACTATCAACAACTTTCGGACAGTCTACAGAAAAAGTGTCGCTATTAACATCCGTCATCTCTACAACCGAGAAATATAAGTACCCCAAATTATTAGTAGGCGCTTATCTTTCTACCCTAGTGGTAATGCAAGTTACTGTGTTTTATCGCCATAAAAAGTTTCAGCTACAAAGAATAATTTACTTCATATCAAGTGTCCTACCTGACCGTCACATAGCTTTGCTTGTTTTTAAAATTAAACCTACTTAACATTTTAATATTTCAGTGTTTCGTATTTATCTGAATCCAAATAGCCAAATATTGACAAAAAAGCACCAAACACAGTGAAAAACCTCGCAAATAAAACCAAAATTATTTCTAAGTTGTTTAGCATAGCCCGTATAAGTGTGTCTTTTCTTTTTCAGTTTTTTATTAAAAAATAGAGTAAAAAATGTAGTGTTTTCATATTTAATAATCATTTTTCACAATGGCAGGATTCAGAGTCAATTATAAGATTAGAAAAAAAATTACTATTATAAAATAAAGTCAGAATTTTTTTTTCAGTACATACTTTAGTACTTATATTTACTTTTTCACGCGTTATTGTTTAAACATTTATTCTAGTCTTGAAAAGCTTTTTTTTTCAAATTTTAAAAAGTAATTCATAACAATAAAACTGCAGACACCACGTACACAGTCCAAACACAAACTTATAAAATATATGTTCAAAAGTAAATGGTTTACTCAAAATTTCCCATCTAAATATAAGCCATTTGCTACGTTTAAATGAATACTAAACACTTATAATATAATGAACACTAAATCACTTATAATAATGCATAAAAACTAGAACTTTCGTTCTTAAGACTAAAAAAACATTGAAAAATGCGATCCCTACAAAATAGAAAAAGTTCGAAAGTGAGCAGATAAGAAGAAGTATCATTTTTTTTTTCTCAAGTTTTTTACTTTCGGCCGGGTTTGCTTTGAAGTTCTTCTTTTCGACTGCGTTTCTTTTTTTTGCGCCCCTTATATTTCGACTGCATTGTTCCGTGGTAACGTTTATTTTTCTTTCTATTTTCTTCATGACCCTATTATATGAAAAAAAAAGGCATGGTCACGGCATCCAAAATAAATATATGTAACGTAGCTGTCGGAGAAACAAACACAAATTTATAAATAAATAAAAACCGGGCCGGCAGTTTTTCTTGCTCAACAAAAGTTTTTGTTATCGTTATAATTGTTTCGGCATCACTTAAAAAGTCTCTCGCCCTGTGTACACTTTTCTTCTCCAACCTCACGCCCGTCACAGTCAGCCATTAGCCGCTTTCGCTTTACACGTCCATTCCATTCGACGTCGACTTTCTTTCTCCCCGAGCACGTATTGCATTTTTCCCCCCTTTTTTCCTTCTTCTTGTGTACATTTCCTAATTTGCATATGCAGTTTTTACTAATGCTGCTGCTAATCTCTTCATATGCTGGCCATCCTTCGCTGCTGCTATTTTCCACTGCGCTCATACGCGCTCTGTTATATAAATCAGGATCACCTGATAGGTTTCATTTAGCGCATGCATTGTAGCTCAAATCAAGTCGCTTTCATAAGTCAGTAAATAAATCACTCTTAATCCGTGCCGATACCTAAATGTAGATTTCATGAGCAAAACTTTTTTCTTAGATCTGCATGTCTGTGGAACTCTGTTCCATTTTCCTGCTTTCCAACTGACTACAATGTGGTCGTCTTCAAGGCCAATGTAAACAAATTTTTATGAGTCATCCCCTTAAGTAATCCAATTTACTAAATTTACACTACTATGTACGGCGTGTTTCCATTGACTACTGTACACTTATTAACTCTTATCCTCGATTGGCCCCCGGGCCTTGATAAGTGGCGATTCTTTTGTAAATATATATATATATATATATATATATATATATATATATATATATATATATATATATATAAATGGAAAGCACCAGAGGGTATTGAAGTGGTTTTCTGTTATTTTACTCTTTTTTTAAGTCTTAATTTACCCCGAACAAAGCATATTGAAACTTGGACAATACTTACACGGAAGTATGTAGGGAGTTGAGTAGCAAGATGTAAGTTTACATTACCTTTATATTTCTGCATGTTAGTACAATTAGTAAAGCAGGAAACACGGAGGGAATTCCAAAGTCTATCAATTGGAAGAAAGTAAACTATTAGTGTAAAAAGCTTTTCACTGAAGGAGTGAAATTTTATTTATGTGGAGAGGGGACAAGTGTTACGAGTTCATCAGATCACATTCCATTAAAATACTCGTAAAAAAGGCACAGGAATGCAACATTGTGGTGCTGGGACAGTTAGCAATATATTGCAGTGAAGAAAGAAAAAAAATGCACAACTTCAAATAAAAAATGATGGCATTACGTTTTATGGGGTTTCTGTGATGGCCCAAGAGTGTAGAAATAAATCAACTCCTAAAAATTGATCACTTATTGTATTGACCTAATCTCTGTCTTATAATCACTTAAGGGAGAGCATTAATTACTAAAGGGACTAAATATACTATTCAATGACATTTTACTGGCGTCGTTAATGGAAAAGTCGTTCTTAAATTAAATAATCTAAATCATTTGTTATAGTCAGAGTTATTAGATAGACAACAGAAAAGAAATATAAAAAAAACAAAAAAAAAAAACAAGATATTCCGAAAAGTCAAGGGGAAGTAACTCCGTGATGCTTTTCATCATCAAAAATGGCTGTATTTTGTTGTAAAAAGATTTTATAGATTTAGATATGAAGATTAATCATGATTTACACACACACACACACACACACACACACACACACACACACACACATATATATCGCCTATGGTCAACATAAATGGTGACATTTATGATTCTGCTGCGTTTCGGCCAGTCAACCTTCCGGGTTACTTGATTTTTGAAAAGATAAGCAGTGACTTGTGAACACAGATACAAAAGATCAACTATATCTATTATACTTCACCATATAATAAAAAAAACCAATGTGAATTTATTTGTACATAAATAAATATAATTCCATCCTGTCACACAAATTTTATCGAACAAAAAAGCGCCCGAAATCATCAAAGGTGATAAAAGAGAACCAGAAAACAAATAACATAAAGTTGTTTATCGACGTTCAGTCTCTATTCAAGAGACTTCATCAGGATGATTAAATTTCTAAGAAAATGAATTAAAACCACAAGTGCATTTTGAAATGCCTCCTATGTGTGACGTAGAAAAGCATTTTCCTTCCTTTCATTAAACGGAAATTCTATTTAGAAGTGAATGTTAAGGAGAAACTTTACTTAATTATATAAACAAAGGAGAACATTACCCTGTCTGTGTTGCATGTCTGTCCTTAAAACCGAAAACATTTAAGGCAACACACCTTAAAAATAAGATTACTCACGCGTAAATTTTGTATGCGTGCATAATGTTTCTAGCTGCCCCTTAAATTATTATTTGTAAAGTTACATTAAACAATATTAGGTTGACGAGAAATTTCTCGGAATTTTTCATTTGGATTTCAAATGATTAATATTGAAATAAGTTTGTGTTACAATACCTTTACTTTATATATCATTTTAAAAAGGTCTTTTTTCTCTATTTGATCATTTTAATTACAATCGTTTTAAAACAATTATGCCTTCTTTTCAGAAGCCAATCCATGCATAACTGTTCGAGAACTTGCTTCTGAATTAGACGTAACGTTTACGACGATTTTCAACCGCTTGAGAGAGATAGGAAAGACAAAAAAACTTAATAAATGGGTGACCTACGAATTGAACGCCAACCAAAAGAAAGGCCGTTATGAAGTGCCATCTTTTTTTCTTTTACGTAACAAGAACGACGGGTTTTGACTTACGATGAAAAGTGTGTTCATTACGAAAACCAGTGACGCTCAGCTCAATGGTTACACGCCGACGAAGCTCCACGCCACTTCCCGAAGCCAGAGTTTAACCAAAAGAAGGTCATGCTGACTGTTTTGTGGTCTGCGACCGGTCACATTTATTACAGTTTTTTTAATACAGGAAAAATCATTACGGCGGTTAAATATAGTCAACAAATGGATGAAATGCGTCAGAAACTTCGACAACAACATCCAACATTAGTCAACAGAAAAAGCTCAAATCTCCCCTATGACAATGCCCGACCACACGTTGCTAAATAAACCTAGCAGAAGTTGAAAGAATTGGGCTACGAAACTTTGCCTCGCCGCGTACTCTCCAGATCTCTCACCTACCGACTTATCATTTACAAGCCCCTCAACTTTCTGCGTGAGAAATACTTCAAAAACCTTAGCGTTATCAAAAACGGCTTTGAGCAATTTCATAATCACCAGGACACAAGGTTTTTACGTTATTGTCATAAATACACTTGTTTTACATTGGCAAAAAAGTGTTGCTTCTGATAGTGCTTATTTCCATCAATAAAATTTTGTGTGAACCGAGATATGACTATTTGAATTTAAAAGTTGAAAACCGTATGAAATTTCTTGTCAACTTGATAGAGTTAATCTATTCATAAGCGTTATAAGAGTATTACAATGTATCTGAATATCTTAGTGGGTAAAATATATTGCTGACAACAATAAGGTTGCTGATAAAAAAGCGACTCTGAGTAATTCTACTACTTTATTTTTAAAGCTGGATAATGTTTATTGCATTTGTTTTTTTTTGTTATTGTTGTCGCGAGATTTTGAGTGACAGATAATCCATGAGCGAGGAAATAGCTGAAAATACAAAAAAACTACACATTACTTTCAGGAAGTAGTAGGAAATATATATATATATATATATATATATATGTGTGTGTGTGTGTGTGTGTGTGTGTATGCGTGCGTGTGTGCGTGCGTGTGTGTGGGGTGTGTGTGAGTGCATGCATTAGAATAAAATACAAATATATATGATAAAATGAAATGTTATGTAGATAAAGTTTATAAAAGACAAAATAGCAAATCTATTTAACATTGAAAAACAAAAGATATTGTCCAGTTTCGTTCAAATCAACGAGGTGTTCAAAAAAGAAATGAAGAATTGAAATTTATTGAGAAAAACGTCAAAACATAGGAAAAGAGACGTGATATTTTGACACGTTTAAAAATATACTGCGCATGTGGAAAGTTGTTAATTGGAAAAATAAGCACACGCACGCACACACACAAACGCACACATGTCGCAACGGATTATAATATGAAAGTTTTGGTTCGAAACTTATAATGATCAATGAAACGAAAGAAAACTTAAATGATTGTATTGCTGTGTTTTCATTCAGTGAAACTGCAGTATTTATAAAATAGTGCTACATAATCTACTAATGAACAAGCGATACGTATATTTTCTTAGTAATCACAAAGTGTACTTTTATAGCTTTATTTTTGTCAAAATGAAGGACACGGCATCTTTCATTTGATATTAAATATCGAGACTTTTTCTTTTTTTTTTTTAAAAATAAAAAGATAAAGAAAACAGATTTCTGGTATTAATTTAGTAATTAATGTTTTTATTTATGTAATATTAATAATTAATTAATTTCTGGTGTTAATGCCTATTTGCATGCACCAGAAAAAAGTAATAAGGTTTAATCGGCGGAAACGTTGTGAATATAAAAACCAATATGAGAATAGATAATCACAATAGTAAGAATAAAAAGAATTACTTTGTTTTTTTGTTTTTTTTTTCTAGGTAAATTGACTTTTAACGATATCATTTACTTAAAGCACTGAAGTCCGCATTAACAATTACATTTCTTCCATAAATCCAGCTGAATGGCAAAACCGTTCCACCTGTTTTACATAATATTGTTAGTTAATTTATTTTACGGGACAATGCTGGGTAATGGAGTAGCTAATTTATTATATTACGGAAGTTCAACTCGATATGGTACATTAGCCATTTTAGCTTAATAAAATAATGTATTTCTTCGCGGTGATCTATTCTAGCGTGAAACCCTAATATGCTATGTTGAGCCGAACTTCTATAGTAGTCTCTATCAGTCTGTCTGTCTGTCTGTCTGTCTGTCTATCTATCTATCTATCTATCTATCTATCTATCTATCTATCTATCTATCTGGGAACGTCCAAAATTAATGCTGTACAAAGTTAAGAATGTTTAGCTTCCATAAAAAATTTCATCCTCGATCAGTTTTTATCAAACGTACAAAATTATACTTATATATATATATATATATATATATATATATATATATATATATATATATATATATATATATATATATATATATATATATATATATATATATATATGTGTGTGTGTGTGTGTTAAGACAAAGGTTATAAAAAAAAAACAGATAATGTTTCTGCTTGATACGTTTAAATTTTACTTTTTCGATTGTTCGGATAGCCCATGGAGTATTTTTCTTAAATTGTCGTATATAGGATAAGTAGGTTTTATGTATCATCTGTCGCTATTACTTTCTATTGATTCATTCAATCAAGTTCAGTCGATGTATTCGCCAGTTTGTTCGTATGTGTTGAGTATGACTTTTCTTGTTAAATGTATTGTATGCAAAACGTGATCACCTGCAGAGCACGTGATTAAGTAAAACTTACAAATTAAAAACAAAAAAAAAACAAAAAAGTGTAAAGGTTTTTCGTCAGTCCAGAATCTACTGAAGCCAATTACTAAGCTTGGCACTTTAAAACTTTGTGCCTAGACTTGTAATTGATATTGTTGAATTCGTCCGAACTGTATAAATTAACTGAGAGTTACGACTCTCAGTTAATTAATGCGACTCCGGGTGTGGTCAGTGTATTTCGTAGTCCGCCATCTTGGCGGTACTTACTACGACGGTTACTCTTTATATATGCTGTTTTTTGTTTCAATATATTTTCTAACGGTTTGGTCTCTCGACAAAAGGAGGGCGTACCTGTAAATTAACTTTTGTTCGTTGGTCCGCACATTTCTCAATAACTACGCCTTGGAATTTTTTGAAATTTTGCACAAACATTTTTTGAAATTTCGCAAAAAAATTAAACATGATATGAGTAAAAAAGTAACAGAACAGATTTTCCGGGAAAACTGTTGCCCCCCCCCAGGAGTGCCTTTCAGGTTAAAATGGCTAAAAGTGACACTGTTGTGCTGATTTCTATATAATTTTGTTTGTCTATACTTTGCAATAACTCTTCGGTGTGCCCAGGGGCTCTTTTAGGTCTAATAAAAGCACTCCATTTTTGGGACTATTTTACCATATTTGTTCAAATTTTTCTGTGTATTTAGCAGTTTTGCATGGTGCTGAACTCAAATTTAAATATGTTAAGGCCTTGGGGACTTTTGGGGCTAAATGTGGAGGAGGGTAAATGATGGACTAAGTCATTTCTTTTTTGCATGACGTAGATCTCAAATTTACATATGTTGAGGCCTAAAACTGAACCGTTTGTTAATTTTCACCAGGATTTTACGTCCCCTGGGGACTTTTGTGGCTAAATGAAGGGGGGGGGGCAATGCGGAACTAAGTAATTTTTTATGCCTCGCTCACTGTGCGCTCACGGGGATCCATGCATGCTTCACTTGTTCTAACTCATCTGTTTTCCTTAGTGACCCTTCCAGGGCAACAATAATTTGGCAACGAACGATTCGAAATTTCAAAGGGAATATAAAAAAACCATAAAAAAACAAAAAAACTGAGCGATACAACAGTAAGCCTTACATCAAAGGTTATCCTCATAATATTATTATAATCGGCTTTAAAACTATTTGTAATAATTTTATTTTGTTTAGCCTACATTTTTCTGTCCTTTGTTATTGTAAGCTAAATTCGATCAATCTTTTTGTTTATTGCATCGAATATTTATCTTCTAACATTCCTAGCTTGTGAAATATTTTTTATTTCAATAACACTGTACATCAGTTCGGTCATCTATCGATACCTGGAGCTTCATTGAAACACTGGAAATCAATCGCCAATAAACAACACATAGTTAATCAGTAACATGTAAAATATTACTTAATGTTACTTAATAAGAACACATTGTCTAATTTTTATAATTATCAAAGATTTATACTTATACGTAATATACATAACATGAGTGATTTGTGTTTTTATTTAGTATTGATTAAAAAGTACTAATTGTGATAAAATGTGTTAAATATTAAATCCTCAATGCAAATCTTTACAACTGAACGAAAATGTTAGTCAATCGAGCGTTCTTACAAAGCAAAGTATAGAGTTTCGCAATTGATGGCAGAAATCAGAAACTTATAGTATTAACGCTGGCGTCCCTCAAAGTTCCATCATGAGTCCAACCCTCTTCCTGATCTTTATCAATGATCTCCCAAATCACATTCTGAGATAATTCGTAGGCATTTATGCAGACGACACGACAATCTATGGCAACACTTCAAAGACCAGCAATGACGAAGGTCTTTCGGATTCTCAATTTCTTCTGATTTTGAGAACGTGGCGCAACGAGGAAAGGGATTGCTGGTTAATTTTAATGCATCGAAAATCAAACTTTTCTTCTTTCATCATAATCGCTCTGACTCCCATCACGTCTCAATTGAAATGAATAGCTCTCGTCTTGGGGAAGCTCAATGTCTTGATAATATTTTGAGATTGACCTTCACTCCTGATCTGAAATGGAACACATACATCAAATCTGTTGCTAAAACCGCTAGAAAAATAGTTTGAATCCCTCTACTACTCCAGTAATTATCTCAATTCCAATGCAATTCTCTATCTGTATAAGAACTAGGTACGCCCTAAAATGGAGTACTGTTGCTGCACATGGACAGGAGCTGCTCAGTCCGCACTATCCATCCTTGATAGAGTTAAAAACCGACTTCGAAACCTAGTAGATTGTGCACCTTTCTCTTCCCTGCAACCTCTTTCTCACAAAAGAGACATTGCGAGCCTGTCTCTGCCCTATCGTTATTTTCATGGCAAATGCTCGACTGAACTCTAATCTATGGTCCCTCCTTGCCAAAATTTCACAAAACACACAATTAGCTACAACCACCATAAACGATCCCTCCATTCTCTACCTGTGCCTAAATCTAAACGCAGATTCCATGAAAAAAGCTTATTTCCCAGAACTGCCCGCCTGTGGAACACTGTTCCGCTGTCTTGCTTCCCGGTTGAATACAACATGGTAGCTTTCAAATCTAATATAAACAAGTTTTTGTTGAGCCATCCCCATAAATAATCAAATTCTACCCAATTTACACCTTTAATGATTACTATACTACCACCTTACATTCATTAGCCCTTATCCTCGAGTAGGCTTCATGCCTTGATAAGTGGCGACTCTAAAGTAAAAAACATTGTCTGTTCTTACTAATTTATTTTTGGACTATTATTCTCATCTTTATTAGTTGTTTTTCATCTTTATTGGTTGTTGTTTTTCACGACGTTTCGGCCAACTATTCCTCTGGCCTTCGTCAGATGGTAACCGCGACGGATAGGAATTTTGAATCTCCCAACTGCATTCTCAGCAATCACTGCCATCCGTAGTTGTTGTCGTCTCATTACGTTTTTGGCCAAGTAAACCTCTGGCACGCTTTGGGTGGGATTGAAACCGCTATCTTCAGACAATGTCCATCTGGAACCGTAGAGATTCAACGTCTCTATCAACTGCGCCACGCTCATCTCCAATTAAGGAATAGTATATATACAGATTGTCTTTTCTTGTTTTCGAAAACTATGACGTATGAAATATTAAAGATAAAAAGTAACTAAACAGGCACAATGCTGTATGTTGGAGTGGGGCGTATAGATGGTTGGCTTTAGATGACAGACTTGCAATAGGAAAATATTTAGGTAACATGTAAAATTCTAACCTTTAAATAAACACTTCGCACATTGTTGTTTTCGTAAGTGCCTACGTTCTCGTTCGTGGGCGATGAAGAAAACAAACCTCCAAAATAAAGTATTTGTATACATACGTTGAGCAGTGCGTTTAAACGTTGCGGTCCTTCCCTTACAGTCGTTTTTTTTTCGTCGTTTTCCGTGTTGTTGCATCGTCTAGTGGCTATTGATCTGTTGTTTAACTTAGGCAAGTAAAACTCATGTATGGTAACACAATATTGAGCTTTCGAAGTTTTTAATTAGAGAGATTACCTATTGTGGTAGAGACCACGTAACTAATTTTTTATTACTAACATAATTTTCTTTACTTTGTTTTAATGATGAGGCCACACGAGCAGATTCCCGAGGCAACATTCACTTAGATTTCTATATTGTCGAACGCATCTCGTTTGTACCGCTCCCAACCAGGCAATGAATAGAAAATTTTGAATTCTTACTTGAACATGTAATGGACTATATCACTCGATTTGTATTTCTAGCGCGTTTTTCTAAGGAGCTGACCTTTGACAACCGCTTCAATCATGCTGTGTCTATTTCCGTTTGCGCCAGGTTACCCTGATATGTACTAATGTTAACCCCCTCAAAATTCATACTAGTTAACTAATCGCTACTTACTGATATGGTCTCAATATATAACGAACATAGCCCAAGAAATTGGCTGGCGTCTTCAAAAAAACATCCGCTTACATATGAAAGTTAATGCTGAAAAGTCAGACCACAACTTTTGATCCATTCTACATACTAGAAACTCTGGTTAGTAAGTTATGAAGAGCGCCCAAAAGTTATGAAATAAAAGAGAATATAATTTTATAAATAGTTTTTTTTTAGTTTTACTACGGAAGTCACTACGACGACGAGATATCAAAAACAAACAAACAACAGAATATGCGAAAACAGTTCTATAAAGGAATCTTTTGATTAGGGATGTGCTAACCCTTCATTCATTTTCTTAAAGGCACCATAACACATTATTAATATTATCTATAATAGATAGCTTGGATAGACAAGCTAACATACTTTTTAATCTACGTTTCGGAATATTTCAGACGAGGATTGATGATTTGATTTTTTTCGGACTACTGTTCTCATATTGACTGTGATTTTCACAAAGTTTCAGTCGATTTACTCTCCAACCTTCTTCTTCTTGTTGAACTCGGGAATCTGCAAAGGAATTTCAAACGGAACCCTTTATTTACTTCCCATCACCCATGCTTTCTTCCCGTCACCCACGACTGGGTAGAAGTCTCAAATAATAACCAATTGTATTTCGAGTGTCGCCTGAACTGAGTTAAACCATCAACCTCCAGAAAAGTGTAACTTTACAACCGAGTTTTACCAAGTACTCTATCCATTATTTCACATGTTCAACAAGATAGACATCGGAAAGTCGGAGGTTACAACGACCGAATCGCTGTGAAAATACCACCCAATGTGAATACAGTAGTCCGAAAAATACAAATAATACAAAAGAGTTTATCATAAATCAATTGAAAGAAAATCTACACTAATCGAACAACAATTATTACGATCGTATATCGTTCAAGCAGAACTTTGAACAGCATCGCATCAAATATATAGTTTTAATCTCATTAAATTAGCAAGTATTGACCGAAGAATCCCTTGCTTTTCATGTCCTTCACTATTCGTGTGAAATAATTCAATTTGGACATTCGCTGGCAACAATTAGTGACCATTCGACCATTTTTTTTTATCTTAATAACGTCCCGCAAATATTTTTGTCTTCTCGATTTAAAAACATTTCTATAATAAACGTAAAGGTCAGAGATCATTTCCATCTGTTTACTCGGACGGAAATATAACATTGATCAATTGAGTTTTTTTCTTTTCCATTCGCTATGTCATTGCCAATTCTTCTTTTGTTTTAATGATTTCATCAAACAATAGTGTTGGGTTGTGCAAGAGCAGAATATACAAAAGGGGATAAATTCAACAAAGCTTAGAATAAATAAAGTGAAATCAAAATGAAAATATTTCCACACGTCAAATAGTTTAGAGTTGCATACTCAACCTTATATAATAAGTAAATTGACGTAACCAAATTGACGTCTGCATTACGAAAATATTAATCATTATTTGTACCTTGATTGCTTCTTTCATGTGAGTTTGGTGTGATTCTAGACTAAGAATTATCCTGTAATTTTCCCATTTATACTAAAATAAAAGAGACTAATACGACACAAATCTAATAAAAATGAGTCAGTTATTCGACATGATCTTCGTTCATCATCACTAGGGTTTGTTTTGATTCTCAGGTATATATCCATTGATATCTTACATGTTTTTTTATGCAGAGTGATGTGATCCTCGGCTGATTAATTGTGTCTAACTGTGTCGGATATATATTCTAGAGTAAAAACAATGAAAAGAATATGCTGTTGTCATAACCCTAATAATCACTAACCAGTGGAGAGTGAGAAGAGAAAAAGAAAAAGAGAAAGAGATCGAATAATGAATTATTATCATATCTTATCAGCCTATGTCATTATACATGCGATGCGTTGCGTGATTCCAAACGTATTGCTGCTTTCGTTGAACTATGTGACGTAATATCCGTTTTAATAATTCCTTAAACCTAAGTAATTTTCAATACGATACAGCCGGTTGACCTAGGTTATCTACCTGTTCAATATTTAATAGTATCAAGTTCCTGATAAACAACGGAACAAAATTAAGAAAAGTTGTTATATATACAGAATGTGGGGTATAAATACTGTTACAAAATAAAACTCAGATTGATCCCAACAAAATAATTTATTACAAAATCCAATTACAGAAAATGATTAGCAGATACTTAAGGAACAATATGGCATAAGTATTATTCAGAATGTTTCTCTTGAGCCTTCATCACACTACGAAGTCTTTGGGGGAAATCATTTATAGAAGCACGCGCAACATCTAATAGCATTTTCTCCCAGCATTTGTTCAATTTTATTTTAAAAGCTTCAATATTTTGACAAGGATTACAGCAGTCATCGCCCTCCAATATTGACTACAAAGAAGAATCAAGAGCGTTAAGATCAGGTGATGAGTAGGGCCATTATTCTTTACTGATCCAGGACGAACAGTTGTCTCTACACCACTGCTGTGTTACATGAGCAGTGTGGCTTGTTGCACTATCTTGTTGGAGAGCCCAAACTTCATTATCGTACACAGATTATACAATGAGGTTAGTCCACCTTAAAAATGTCCTCAGTGTAACGTTCTTTGTTAATCTTGACCCCTTGAAGGAGGAAAAAGAAGCGGAGATTTCCCTATTTCAAAAATGGCTGCTCAGACCATCACTGATGGTGGTTTCTGCGGTTTGAAAATCTTTCCTGCATTATCAGATATTGACTCACAAGGACTCTATCATTTGATGCTTGTGGAGCTGTTGAAGTGAGAATAACTTTTGATACATGAAGATTATGTTATTGAGCGTGCCTTCTCTGATACAGTTTAACAAGAGTCAACTTCTGCAATTTTGGATGCAGAGAGAAGCTTTTGGAGCTTATAGGGTGACATCTATAAGTCACCTTGATATATTCTTTGCATGATTCCTTGGTGACGTTTGTGATTTTTTGCCATTTGTCTCATGGATCTTTTTGGATTTCGCCTGATTTTTTCCCTAACATTTTGATGAGTTTAGGTGTTCTAGAGTTCTATGACGTGTGGGACGGTCTGATCGTTGTCTATCTTTGATCGACGAAGTTCCTAAGTAACAATCAATCGTCCTTTTTATAGACATTTGGTTGATTTTGAGGGTTTTCCCTAACTTGAATATTTCTGGTAGAGGCAAGCCCTTCTCATGTTGCTCTGTGATTAATCTTCTCTTCAATTTAACAGACATTGTTAAAAATTAGTATCTTGTTTCTGAAAAAAAAAAGAAAAGAAAATCATATAATGACAATAAAATTGAAAATTTATTTTAATATTATCATAAAAATAGTTTCGAAATTTTGTAACAGGATTTGTGCCTCACCCTGTATTTCTGAAACTTTCAACAAACATTAAAGCAAGAGAAAAACATTGTTTGGAAAAATTCATATGAAATAGAAAGTCCCCTCCTTTATTTTTGGATATTCAGAGGAGGACTTTAATCGAAAACTTTGAAACAAAACGATAGCGAATGACAAATATCAGGTGCGAAGTATTGTTTCTATATTAATAAATTTGTGTGAATACTTCTCACATGTTTGTGTATGTGCGTTTCATCCCTCTTTGTGATTTGCATTGTTATTATTTTATATATTATTAATTTTATTTATATGAAGTACTAAAATGAATTATTTAAAAATCCTATTTATCCAAATAATTTTAATTAAAAAAGTAAACCTCCAGAATGCATTTCGATTTCTTTTATAAAAAAAATCAGCCATTTTAATTATGCTTAATATTTCAAATACAGCACAGTAATAGTAAACATATAAAACATACATGAACAGAAAACTATTTTTCAGAGTAAAAATTAAAAAAAAATCAGAATTTTCGAAAAATTAGAAATCGATGATATTTAAAGATTATTTGGGAAACGTAACAATTTAAAGACATGCCGTTTTATATATATATATATATATATATATATATATATATATATATATATATATATATATATATATATATATGTATTGTCTAAAGAAGCTTTGAATAAAAAATGCAATAAAAATAAAGAATGCAGTGTAAATTCCCGGAAGGGGTATGTATATATATATATATATATATATATATATATATATATATATATATATATATATATATATATATAAACTTTAAATTATCGCACACTTAGCACCTACATAATTCGACTTATAAAATGCTTATAATGACAAAAGAGAATTCATTTATATAAGGATGAAGAAAAAATAGCCTTAACTAAAATTGTTAAATAGAAATAGACTTAGCACTTGCATAAGCTGATTTCGTAAAAGTCTTCAATTTTAAAACAGAATTTAACTACATGAGGATGAAAAGAGAAAACCTTCAATAAAATTTTGTAAATAGAAAACGGGGATCATCAGCTGCTTACCATGTAGCTGTTTCGGAGATTTAAAAACAGGACAACTGTTTAGTACATGGCTCTCCGGTGGATAATACCACTTCCCCAATAAAAAAATGTAAAATAATACGGTTACTATTTTTACTAATATATGAAATAGATAGATTAATTAAATAATAAAATAGAAAAACAAAATCTATGAATATATATATATATATATATATATATATATATATATATATATATATATATATATATATATAAGCGAGATAAGACAGATTAAAATCCGATGAAAAATCCTGATGGATATTACTAGAGGTAATACTTTCAGGGTGATCCTAGCCAAAAAGGAAAAGCTCAATATTTAAGAATAGAGCAATATATAAATTTAATTGTTAAAATTAAATTCTGAAAATCAAAATATAGACACATATTCTAGTTAAGAATTTATTGTTTGACAACAACGCATTCAACATACCAACGAATACGGCCGCCCCGTATACCTTTCGGAATATCAATAAGGAGCAATCACGCATCTTTGTTATATGGGATTACTGCCTTCTCCCCTGGACCAATATTCTGCCTACTTAGAAATAAAACCCTGGAGGACATTATACCCCTTCCGATAATGGACTGACCAGGTTGTATGAAATTCCCTTTTCCAATAATTATTTTCATATACTATCATTCACCACCCAAAAAACTATTTTCAATATTTGTGCTGAAAAGCAAAATACGTGCCTTTTCACAGCTGAATATTTTGCTAACCGCATTTCATTTCCTCTAATGATATGAGCAATTATTGAAAATCCATGGATTAAGGAAATTAATATAACCCCTTCTATATATTCCTTTTGTCAAACAATAAATTCTTAACTCGAATATATGTCTATATTTTGATTTTCAGTATTTAATTTTAACAACTAAATTTATATATATATATATATAACATCTTCAAAACAGATTCATCTGCCTTACTTTTAATGCTAGGTTTATTTTTGGTGTCTTTTCAATTCAATAGAAATCCTCCTAAATTTGCTGATGAGGAGACCGTGCTTAACAAAAAAACTATATATAATTGTTCTACGTGACTTCATGTATACCACAAATAAAAAGCACGGATTTCCGAAACGATCGTACAGATAATTGACTTTGTTATTGTTCCTTCTTATGAAACTGATTTTTAATTTAATTAAATTTTGATTTTTAAATTTTTAAAATTTTAAAATTATAAATCACATTACTTTATATATATATATATATATATATATATATATATATATATATATATATATATATATATATATATATATATATATAGTAATCTACATACAGTAATGCTTCGTTCCATCACAACTCATAAGTGCGGCTAGTCTTTCGTTGGAAAATTTATTTGCTTATAAATCAATCAATCTCTTGCAATCACACACACATGCCTGTGTGTTTAAATAATAAGAGAATTTTTTAATTGATAGATTCTGCAATTTTTTCACAACTTTTTGAACAAGTTTTAATAATAATGTTTCGTCTTCCCCCCTGAAGAAGTTAAGCATGTGTTGTTATATATATATATATATATATATATATATATATATATATTATTGCACTAAACAACAATTGAACAAAGAAACTTAAACGAGACTAATAACACAGAACAAGACATTTACTTTAATAAATGCTTTAGATGGAATCGCATTTCCTTTGGATTTCTTTAAAAGATCAATCCTTTTAGACATGCTCTCAACCAAAGTGGAACAGTGTGAAGAGAAGATGACCTTCCAATCGCTTTGCACAGCTTCCCACAGTTTGTCATTGTTCGAGAAAGTTCTTCTGGCTAATGCACGAGATATTATGGACCAAGTATTCTCGATTATGTTTAAATCGGGGCCTTGACCTGGCCAAAACATCACATCAATTGAATTATCAGAAAAAACATTTTTTGTGACTTTAGCACTGTGTGCAAGGGCATTATCATGTTGAAAAATAATGTTCTGGGATATTCCCAGCTTCTGAATACTTAGTAACAGTTCTGTTTCTAATATTCGAATGTATTCCTTTGCATTGATTGACTTCTTACAGCTAATAAATTCCCCAACTCCTGATGCAGTAAAAGTTCCCCATACCATTATCCCTTCACTCCCGTGTTTAACTGTCATTTTTATGCCATTGTCGGGAATCTTTCTCCAGTTCTTCGATTTCGGGAGCACCAGGAGCATCACTAACAAGACAAATCTTGATTCATCTAATCAGAAAACATTCCTGAACCAGTCTGTATCTTTCTTGCTATAACAGTAGAAAAATCTCTTTTTATCATTGATGTTCTTCTTAGATAAAAATGGCTTCTTTGCACACCTTTTCGAGGAAAATCCGATTTCTTTCATTTGCCTAAAAATTGTATATCTAGAAAGAGAATTTCCAACCTCTGTTTTGAATTCTTTGCTATGATCAACATAAGTTTTCTTTCGATCCTTCAAAACAGTTAATTTAAGTATGTTGTCGTCGTTCAAATTGGATGCTCTAGGGCGACCAGATCCAGATTTTCCTTTTACCAAGCGTTCGGCATCGAACCTTTGAACAATTCACTTTACTGTAGAAAGCTTTTCTTAAAATATCCAAAATCTGCTCGTAAGTCATTTCGGACTGCCTTAATCCTGTAATTCGGTTTTTTATATCCTCGGCAAGATGCGGTCTTACCATTTTTAGGATTAATTTTTCCATTTATTATTATATGCTATAGTAATAATGGTATGAAAAGTGAAAATTTTCAGTTAAAATTAACAAAATATCATGAAAAAATATTGAAAACTCGATTTTTTCCTTCTTTCACTCTTGGCCCATTTTTTTTGCTCATGATATATAATAATAATAATAATAATAATAATAATAATAATAATAATAATAATAATAATAATAATAATAATTCTCACAAATAATAATAATAATAATAGTAAATAATAATAATAATTCTCACAAATAACAATAATAATAACAGTAATAGTAAATAATAATAATAATAATAATAATAATAATAATAATAATAATAATTCTCACAAATGCCAGAACACGTACCTTTCCCAACTCCGGATAAAATAACACCCTGTATTTTGTTTATTGTACGGATTTTAATGGTTTCACGATGTCTGTTTTTTTTTCTTTCTTTTCTTTTATTTTTTTATAGCAAATATTCCCTATAACTCTACAGACAGAAACTTCAAAATGATAGAATTGTGCTTAGGAATTAAATAACCCCAAACGAACTGATTAGCTGTTAAATAGCAAAATATTCATATATATATGTATAATTATTTTTTTACTATAATAATTAAATACCTACAGACACTAGTGTTTCATCCTTTCGGGATTCTTCAGTGCAGGGTGTCACGATTACTACCAGTCGAACGATTCGAACCCCGCGACACGAGACATCTCTGGCTCGATTAGCGGAGGCCGTATCCATTCGGCTACTATTAACCGTGTGAAATAGCGTTGAATTTTAAACATTTTAATTTAAATGTTCATTACGTCAGACAGACAGTGATCAAATCGTTATACGATGATCTACGCATAAGAGCTAAATTGACCGACTTTTTAATTCAACGGAAAGTGCTCAACGATAAGAAACGAATTTCTTAAAGGGGCTGTCATAATTATTTTTTTACTATAATAATTAAATACCTACAGACACTAGTGTTTCATCCTTTCGGACATATATATATATATATATATATATATATATATATATATATATATATATATATATATATATATTGTCTAACTCGGTAATCTTTCTGTCGAACTCAAAAATTTGCATAGAATTTCGTACGGAACCCTTTATGACCAGATAGAAATCTTGAGTAATATGACGCTTAGTATCGCCTGAACTGGCGATTAGACTTTTAACCGCTAGAATAGTGTATCATTTGGAATTGGAGGCACCTAGTACTATATCCATTACGCTATGTATCTTTGCGGAGGTTAAATCGTCCGAAACGTTGTGGAAATAACACTCAAGGTGAGAACAATAGTCCGAATAATTCAAACAATCCGAGTAAAATTTTTGTTAAAATTTTTAGCCAATAATTTGCTTAGCGTTGTTTGAATAAGTTATGAAACAATTCTTTAATTAGAGAATCGGACAATAAAAAATATGAAATAGAGACATGGGATATTCACTCACCTTAATTAAAAGAAAACAAAACAAATTACAACATTACAAAATCCAAATTTATTAGTCATAAAACTGTAATAAAAGCAGCAGTGTTTGTCCGCACAACTCATAAACATGTTGATGTTGGATGTTATTTAATTGTGGCCAGGTTAAAGATGGACATTCCTATCGACACTCTCCTATTTGTTTTGCTTTTTAAATGCGAACACTTGATAACGAACATTATTCTGGGAGTGTTTATGAAGCATTAATGAAATTAGACAATCATCTCTGAATATGAAGTGGTCGTTCGTTTAATATTTATACTAGAAAATAAATGTTGGTAAAAAAAAGCAATCACATTGTTACCGGTAAAAATTGATAAAAACAACTAAACAAACAAACAAGTGAAAAAAAAAAACAATTTGAATTCAAGAATAAATCGACAATTGCGGATATTTCTAAGATGTGCCCATTTAATTTCAGCTACACAAATTGTAGGTTTTTATAGTAAGGGGCCATCAGAACCTAGAATCCACTCAACGATAAGGGTTAAATAATTTGTCTTTTGAACAATGGGCGCTATGAGGATGGAAAATAATGTGTGGATCGATGTTCTTAAAATGAATATTTCACCTAACAGGAGGAAAAAAACAATTGAAGTAGTTCATGTTATAGTAAATTGGTATTTTGTTCTCCACATGGGATGTTTTTTTTATGAAAATTGCTCCAGGCAAGGTATAAACCCATTTAATGAAGGGAACTAAAAATACTACCTAAAGGTAATGGAAAGTGTTAGATGGAATAGAATTTGATCTAGAAAACAGCAATTCTTCCCGCTTTGTCAGAAACATCGCTAATTGAATGTAATTATTTTATATTCTCTTAAATTATAAAGTTTGGTCGAGTTCGTAAGAAACTCTTCAGACTTGAACCTAAAATAAATTTCTGATAATATTTTCTTATTTCCTACATCTCCATAATTTTCTATCACTTTTCATTTTTTTTCAACTGAAAAACCGATGTGTTCCTCTAATCGATTCGTTTTGAACATATAATGTTGTTGTTGTTGTTGTTGTTGTTGTTGTTGTTGTTGTTGTTGTTGTAAGAAAGATACTTTGTTAATGGAAGTTCCGTTAGGTTTTTGGTATATATAGAAACAGGAAAGTTCTTTGCTGGTGTTGTAGCTGGGGTTTTGATATAAATGTTTTACAGGGAAAAACAAACCGAAGAACTTATCTTCTAGCTGTGCTAACATCAACTGCATCATTCCTTTAATTATCTTTATTTATTTGATTTTGGTTTAAGAAAACAAAAATCCTCACTGCTCGTAGTAATTTTAAAATAATAAATATTTATTTATTTGAACTTAAGTTGGTGCAAAAATAAAGAACATTTTTTGACGTATATATATCTGATAAAAAACAACATTATTTTTGCATCAGCCTAATACTGAAAGCTATAGATCATGTCTTCGCAAGTGTGGTTTTATGTTTGAGAAAATATATGCACATTTAACATGTGTTTTTACGATAATCAAGACAAAATAACATTATTAAGAGATTTATAATGAATCGGAATCGGTAATTGTATCGGAATTGGAAAATATTGGAATCGTCCCATCACTAGTCATTACATGATATGATGATATGACGCGACACTTTTGTATCCTCAGTATAAAGTGTGACCTTGAATGGGCTTTACACTTATCGGACCCAGATTTTTATTTGAGGGTTATCTCAAAGAAAATATTAAAAAAAAAACAGATCCCTAAACTATTTTTGAATCATCATAGGGCCATTATAGCCAAAAATAAAAGAAGTGACATGTTACTGATAATTTTACACATTATATTAAAGTTTGCAAAATTATCAAACAACAATAAAAAAAAGACTGTTGAACATTAATGTCTGCAACTTGGTGTACAAGTCAAGCTTAGACTGAAGTTTATTTGTAGAAAGGATTGCGGATTTAATTAACGATTTCATGAGTCACATTGTTTTCGGGTTACTCTATATCATACAAATCGATTTTTAAAAAAAATAATATATCAATATTCACTTGCATTCCCACAATGTCGGTTTTAAATTGAAGAAGATGTACCCCCCCCCTACTAAAAGAGACACTCTGAATGAAAGCAAAAGTAAAAATTGTCTCAGTCTAGAAGGATTTCTCAATTACTTATCGAGAACAGAAAAGATGAAGTAACTCTTAAAACAACCCAACTCAAATTTTAAGCAAGTATTCACAACTGTTATCACAATGCACGAAGTAGTCTTGCCACATCTGGGCTGGTGCATCTGCCACTGACCTCCCCTTCTTGGATAGGGTTAAAAAAAGTCTTCAATTTAATAGGTTCCGCTTTGTCGACTAGACTCCAACCCCTGTTCCATCGTCGCAATGTTGCATTCCTGTACCTGTTTTACAAGTATTTTAATGGAATGTGCTCTGATGAACTCATTGCACTTGTGTCCCCTCGACGTACATATTCCCGAAAAACCCGCTTAGCAACAAAATCTCACTCCTTAACTGTTGAGGTCCCTAAATGCCAGAAAGCTTTTTACTCTAATAGTTTCTTCCCTCGAACAGCTAGACTTTGGAATTCCCTTTTTGCTGCCTGATTCCCTGGCTGTACTGATATGCAGAAGTTTAAATTTAACATGGACCAGCATCTTGTTAAACTTTTCTCGGCATGGTCCCAAATAGTTGCCTCTTATGTCCAAGTGCAAATATGCCTTGTTAAGGGGTGAACGTAAGTAAAAAAGAAAGAAAACAAACAAACAAAAACAAAACAAAACAATAACAACAAAAGAAAAAATAATAAATCATATTAAAAAATTAGAATTCATAGAAAAGGCGTGGGCAGCTAAACTGAAACTTCACCCGTCAACATACACCTTCCAATCTTACTGTGAAACATGTAAAGACGGTAAACAAAAGAATTCATACTTGAGAAAGAAATTATATCATATTTTATAAGGCAATATTTATGAGTTAATAAAGAAATATTTATACAGCAATATTTATCAATATAAATTTATAAGGCAATATTTATCAATATAAATTTGCAAATCTGACTGAGATTAGTCTGAATCGTGCATACAAACTGGAGCATACAGGTCATAATGTCAAGTATTAGTTTTTTTCTATTCAATTAATCGACGATAAAATCACAAAAAAGCATTTTATTCTGACTTAATTATCTTTATTCTCATAAAAAAATCCAATAAATCCAATCAATATTGAAGTCGGTTTGTTATGCCTTTCTTTCTTTTCTATCTCCTTATCTATAAACAAATCTATGTATCAGCATATCTAGCTATCCACCTATCTATATTTCTATGTATGCATGTCTGTATCTATGTATGCATCTATCTACTTATCTACTTACATACTTATCTATATCTCTCTATCAACCCACCCCAAATTATAATCAGTCCGCTCATTTCTTCATTTTTGCAGCCTAATAAGATTAAAATACATATGAGTTAATGAACGTTGGTTTTCTTACAGGAGGTTTGTTTTATACACTTTAACTAATAGAAATACCTGTCCCACGACGGATAAAAGTAATTCCACCAACAAAAAAGGTTTTATGCCATCTTACGAAAACTTTTATATCATTTTACGAAAATTATATGTCATCTTACGAAAAATTTTATGTCATCTTACGAAAAATTTTATATCATCTTACGAAAAATGTTATATCATCTTACGAAAAATTTTATGTTATTTGACGAAAAATTTTATGTCATTTTACGAAAAATTTTATGTCATTTTACGAAAAATTTTATGTCATTTTACGAAAATTTTTATGTCATCTTACGAAAAATTTTGTATCATCTTACGAAAAATTTTATGTCATTTTACGAAAATTTTTTTTTATCTTACGAAGATTAAAATCACAGCAGAATGGTACTATCTTATGTTTAGAAACCATAACCTAATTTTGATAAAAATTGATTTAATTCACAGAATGTTGTTTAATTGGTGATTAATGACTACGAATCAAATTCAATGTAAATCTTATATATTTGGATTTTCAATTGTAATGTTATGTTCATAATATTAGCTCGTTAAAACTAAAAAAAAATAAAATTTGGGAAATATATATTAACTGATGTCTAGTACGTAGTGTTAAAATTTCGGAAAAATTGGAAGTATCTGACTTTTCGCGAAACGCTTCAACACACACTGTATAAAAATAAATTGGACTAAATATCGGCATCATTTGAACCCTTTTCCATCTAACAACTGTGTTCAAAATTATAATAATCGTGTACACACAAATATCTAAACATATAAACATCTTATATATATATATATATATATATAATTATTTAATTATTTAAATGTTACAAGGCGATATATTTTATGTATCGATGTTCAGCATTTACTTCGACAGTGCTCAAGGCATGAGTAGAGCTAGTTAGTAAGTTATGAAATTATATCTTTAATTACTATATATATATATATATATATATATATATATAAATATATAAAATTTTTAAAAGCCAAAAACAATGCGGAGAAAGACAGGAATCATGAAAGTAAAGAATTGAATAACAAACAAATGTAGACGGGTATGCTTGAGTAGAGGAGTTCCTAGCCGTTTATTCGTCTATCATTCTTCACCTCAATGTATAATTATTCATAACCAAGTTGCTGGTATGTCCGGTGTATGTAAAGTCCGTGGGTGGTATGGAACTTTGATTAATTTCGAGAGAAAGGGACCTCTCTTTTTCAAAATAGAAGACAAAAGTAGATTGAAGATGGCGGAAGATAATGTGACAGGACTGCAGAAAAAGGTCAGGGTAAGTTGGGGGTAATTTTATTTTACTTATTTATTTTTTTATTATTTCTGTTGTAAGCTTTGGTTATATATATATACATATATATTATTTTTCTTTTATTTTATATAATATTGTATAATTATTATTATTATTATTATTATTTTTGTTATCATTATTATTATTATGATTGTTATTGTTATTATTATTATGCTGGCAAGGGGTTTCATTCTTTACAATAATAGTATCGCAGTGAAGATTCACGTGATCTATTATGTGAGGGGGGGGAGAAGATAACAGTGTAAGGCCTTATTTTATGTCATTTTAATGTATTATTATCATATATATATATATACATATATATATGTTTTATACTAGTTTGTATTAAATATTAAATTTTTTTTTCCGATGCTGTTGTTGATGCTTTTATTTTGTGTTCTTTTGTTTATAGTTTCTTTTAATTTTTATTTCGTTTTGTTTTATCTTTTATGTATCTGTGTTCGTGTGTTAAGAAGGTAATTCGGGCTTATTCTTTTATACATTTATGTTTTTTTTGTTTTATTTTGTAGCTATAATACTCTGTCTTTGTTTACGTATATAGGCACTTATTTATATGTTTAACTTTATTACTTGTATCTTTTGTTTCCTTTTTTTATCTTGCTATTTTTATTGAAATATGCAGGTGAACATTATGTGAAGATAGCGATTTCAATCCTACCCAAAACAAGCTAGAGGATTAGTTGGCCAAAACGTGGTGAGAACAATAACTATGAAATGCAGTAATTACTGAGGATATGGTTAAGGGACTCGGCATTCCTATTCCGTCGCGGTTAACCACCCGAAGAAGGCCAGGGAAATAGTTGGTAAAAAAACGTGGTGAAACAACAACAACAACAACAACGATGAAGATGAGAATAATGAATAAATAAATAAATAATAAACATAACAATTTACATGTTAAAATAAATTTTATTTATTTTAATCTGATTTTTCAAAACTGAGGATTTTTTGTTTTTCTTTTTCCTTTTCATCTTGTCCGATGTTAAGTGGACTTCCTTGTGCAAGAAAGATCAACCCGGTATGTCTTGACGCGGCCACGTCGGTTTACATCAGTACAAGTGTGGAGGTTTATTAAAACATTGTTTCATAATGGCATTTTTTACAGCTAGTACATCAGCTGTTGACATTGCAGAACGAAATCCATATTGCTTGTTACTTAATAGTTTGTTTTTACTGAGGTGACTGACAACATCTTGATCCATCACTGATTAAAAAAACTTACTCATTATGCCCAGGAGACTATATTGAGATGCAGAAGAGATATCTCCATACTGAAAAACTAACGAAGTTTTCCAAGGCGTGGGAAGCATTTCTCTTTAAACCAGAGTGAAGAGTAAGAATTGGAGCTAGTTTAATCAATTAGTTGAATCAGATAGGATATAATATATGTTCTTTTCAAATATGAAATGCAGAGGAATTTCTGATATGAAGGATCTGAAGCAGTTTCAGTCAACCATACTTTGTGAGATGAAGACGGACATCATAGGTTTTGATGTACTTTGTTTTGAACGTAATTCAGATAACTGACCATTCAAATCTCTATGGAATGAACAGACAAGATATGGTCAATCGTATTATTTGGATTCTTCGGACTGCTGTTTTCATCTCGAATGGCATTTTCACGGTGAAACACCCGACCATCTTCAGGACGCAAAGGTTAGAGTACTAAAATTTAATCGCAAACGTAACCTTCTTCTGAAGGTTGAAGGTTCAATCCGTGTGGGCGACTGAACATATTCTTGAGTTCTACAGAAAGATACCAGAGTTCGACAAGATACAACTGAAGAAAGTTGAGTTTATATTGACCGAAACGTTGTGAAAATGGCACTCAATATGAGAACAGTAGTCCGAAAAATCTAAATAATACGAATAATAACTTCTCATGTTAAAAATTCTGAAACAAACGAATATTGTCAATTTTCTCTAATATACTCTAAAATATAGGAACTCTATAGGGACCTAGACAGAACATATATATATATATATATATATATATATATATATATATATATATATGTATATATATATGTATATATATATGTATATATATATATCTGTATATATATGTATATATATATGTATATATATATGTATATATATGTATGTATATATATATGTATATATATGTATATATATGTATATATATATATATATATATATATATATATATATATATATATATATAGAGAGAGAGAGAGAGAGAGAGATGGGGATAGATTATTAGATAAATTGTTTTTCTTGGTGTAAGCGTTGTGTGAATTTAAATTTGAATTTATAAATTAAGAAGCCAATTCAACGCTAATTTAATAAAACTGGATTAATTTATTTAAAAATTAAAAACAAACCGAGTTTCGACGATGTACGTCTTCATTAGGCATGAAATCGGTTTAATCGCGACAGACGAATTGTTTCGTTATAAAACGGATCTTTAGTACTATGGCTAGACAAGTATTTTGAGTGAAGACCGAAATTCAGCCCTCAAACGTTTTGATAATCATAATGCTATATATATATATATATATATATATATATATATATATATATATATATACGCACGCACATACACATATGTATGAAGAAAAAACAATGTAAAGAGTTTTTCTCTTCGTTTATTGATTGAATGATCAAATAAAGTTAATTTAATTTTGAACTGTCATCAATTATGTCTTATATTTATTTACTCCATCCATCCGTGTAATGAGCGTTTAATATTTTGATAAGTTATTGCATAAGGATTACTCCTGCTTTATCATTTGGTTCATTATATATATATATATATATATATATATATATATATATATATATATATATATATATATAAAATGGGTTAAGAAATTCCAACGAAAGAAAGATTTATATTTAAATAAGGGAGTAGTCACCAACAATGTGTATTTTTTAACATTATTTTATTATTCCGTGTCTTGGTTTTTCATTGAGAATTATGTTTGGATCATTGTAATAATGTTTTTAAGTCATTGAAATCGTTTTTACGCGCGTTTCAGACGTTCTGTGAAGCGTCCTCGTCAGAAATTATTTTCAAATGTGTTGGAGATGTAAAAATGGCAATTTTCGTAGTTCATTTGAAGTGTTTCCAAGAGGTGGAGGCTTGTAAGTGTTTATTATTCATTGGCATGTTCAATTTTTATTACTCTTTTATTGGGCTTGTCGAGGCCGCCGACCTGACTGTAGTCACTCTCTCTTTCTGCTAGTGTTTTTTTCTTTTCCTTTATGGTGGGGTAGGGTGTGTGTGTGTGTGTGTGTGTGTATGTGTGTTTGTGTGTGTGTGTTTGTGTGTGTGTGTGTGCGTGTGTGTGTGTTTGCTTTTATTGGTTTGAGAATGTGTATACTGTTTTATAGTATTATGAGGTTATCTGCGTCCTAGGAAGGTGACTGTGGTCCGAGGTCGTTACTAATGTGTATGTGTGAGGAGGGGGGGACCAGCTCTTCTGAAATAAGGGTAGGGGTGCTTTCATTCTATTTTGATATTTATTTATTTTTTATTATATATATATATATATATATATATATATATATATATATATATATATATATATATATATTGTGATTGTCTCATACCGAATGATCACGGATTACCATTTGATCAAATATCATTATTAAAATTGAGACTTACGTCACACAAGTCTGAACTATTTTAGAGCACTATACTTGCAACAAACAGCTGTCCAATCAAATTAACTCTTTCGTTGTGTGCGCAAACGGGCATGGACATTGAAGAGCTACGTGAAAACAGCGTAGGTTAAAAATCAAATCAGCAGTTTGAGACTAGCTTCAAAGAGGTGAACAAGTCCTTTTCTCCACTTTTGTCCGCTTGTTAAACAAGGTAGTAAGCAGAAATAGAATGCCGCTTTATTAAAATCAGAGCAAAGAATGAATTTGCTGAAAGCGTATCTAGGCCGGAAATGATCTTATCTCCGAAAGAACAGAACAGCGATCGGGTGAACATTTACGTGTCTTCCCACTAGGGTATAATACAACACAAGACCGATATTTGAGAGTCGTGGATTCAACATATTAAATGAAGGCGCAAAGCCGTTATTTGAGAGTCGTAGATTTGGCACATTAAAGAAAGGTATAAGGTCGTGAATTCAGCATATTAAAGGAAGGCGCAAAGCCATTGTTTGTGAGTCGTGTATTTAACATATTAAAGAAAGGCATAAGGTTGTTATTCGCGAGTCGTATATTTTCTGTTTATTGAAGAAAGAAAATAAAAGGAGAGTGAAAGAAAAAGTGTAACCAGTGGCGCCACGCCATTGTATATTTTCAAGTCGATCATCTGAGGACATTTACCCAACGGCAAGGAAATGGTTAGCTTGGAATTCTGTGCTTTTATCAATTGTTTGCAATGATTCGTTGGATTATTATTTCTTCCGAAATCTTCATTTGGAACTTCAAGTAACTTTAAAATTTGCACACATTAGCGCACATATTGACTTTGATTTTCGCATTTTCCATCTGGATGATTCTGTCTTGCAATCATGAACTTTGAATGACAAATTTCTCATCATAATTTTTATTTTTTCTCTTCTTCGTTACTTTGTTGAGTTTATAAAAACATAAAAACAGAACGAAACATATATAAAATATACATTTCTTCAGATTCCTGTTCTCCTTCCATTTGCATCTGCTAAGTATATGCTCAGTTTGTGTTAACCTCCCAAATAACGTGCAATTAATATTTCCAGTTGCTACACGATGAATATAGGAACATTAGCTTATACACATTTCGGTATAATTTGAACATTTCCCCTATAGGTTTTCATTTGATCGGAGATAGCTAGGTGGCGCATCTTTGTTGGTGGACTGTCTTACTCGCATTTATATAGACGTCTGAGTGAAGTCTGTATATTTAAATTTAATATAAAATATGGTTTTATATCTTTTTTCTATTTACTACCTATTATTTGTTTACGTATAAGCATACAAAATATAACAATTTTCGCCCGTTTCCTTTGGCTTTTCTCGGTTAATATATATATATATATATATATATATATGATTGCAATATATATATCATATATATATATGATTGCAACGTCTTGTCAGACGTGTGCCACTCCCTCGGACACTAAAAGTCCATGAGCCCCAAAATGACTTCCATCGCCACAGGACCATTTTAATAGACAAATGCCCGAGGGAGTATCTATACACAGATGATGATGCTTTGCACAACAGCTAAGTCTCTCTCTCTCTCGGTTCAAAATGTCGAGATCCAGCAACAAGCAAGAGAAAGATAGCCAGCAACAAGTTAAACTGCAAACCAGCTTAATGCGGGTACTGGTCTTCCGCTTTATGGTTTTTAAAATCAGAGATTTGCTTTTCCTAGAAAGGTTGCCTTCACCACGGCTTACAGCAGCCCTCTCAATCCCAACACACACATACATACACACAAACACACACGGTGCTAGTTGGCCGTTGACCCCGAAAAAGGGTTCATTCGCCCTTTGGAAGGTCTTGTTTTTAATCCTTCAGGGAGACTAGCCACCCCTCTCACCATACAAGTCTGGTGGGGGAACCAGTTTAGTTACCGGTGACCTGACCATGAGGCAGGTAGTACTGGGTTACATGGTACCAGTAGCATATGACATGACCTGACACACATATATATACCTTTATATATATATATATATATATATATATATATATATATATATATATAAACCGAGAAAAGCGGAAGGAAATGGGCGAAAATGTTTTGTATATATATATATATATATATAATATATATATATATATATATATATATATATATATATATCACATTTATATATAAAAAGAGAGAGGGCAGATAAAGAGGTAAAAAACAATTATGGAATCAATGTAAAAAAAACAAACAAAAAAAACAATAGTGACTTTTCATTTCCATCCACTTAAAATAAACATTCTCTTCTTCTTTTGAGATTTTTCGATCGTCTGTGTTGCTCCTCCCTCCACCTGCTAAGCCTAAAACTTTTTTAGGATTTAACTTTATTAATTCGACTACAGTAAATCATACAAAGAAAGCTAAAACAATGGTTGAAAGAAAAAAAGCAACTGCAATAAGAAATACCCCCGACTCGACGCCGTACTAATGCAAATAATAAAAAGCCCCCCCCCCAATATTTCGTCGATTGTATTACGAAACGAAAATACAAAGATATAGCACGTAAAATTGGCTGCGAACAAATAAGTTCATCGATTGACATTCGATCTTATTGTTCGTTAGTTGAACTCCATCTTTCATTCGATCTCGTATTTTTACGCCCCTATCAAAGCAATATATGAATTTAAACAGTTTTTATTTGATATTAAAAATAGAAAAACCTTTACGTTCTACTCGACTATATCCGTTACTTATGAACGCACACACACACATCATATGAACAGACTAGTAAGTGAAATCACGATAAGACTAAGTTTTACCAAAGTGAATAGAGAAATCTTTGTAGCCAAAATTGTGCAAATACGCATTAAGAGTTCGCTTCCACATGGTTTGTACTAATAGTTTAATGGCCGAGTTTTAGTCTAAGTTTTAAACACTTGCTTTACTATTGCATCGAAAAGCTGAGGCCTAGTAGAACAGACTGCCAGTGAGTATTCAATTATAATTTTCTTGAAGATTTTCTTAAAAATAAAACGCACTGCTTGGGTTGTCCTGCATCAACTATATATATATATATATATATATATATATATATATATATATATATATATATATATATTCTTATATTTTATATATCAGCGTGGGTGGAGTATCAATCCCAATCAGAATAAGCGCGGAGGACTTCCTCGTTACCTATCGTAAAATCCGTTCTCACATTTAGATAGTAGCGACGATAAGAATATAAAAGTAATTTAGATAAAAGCAAAAAAAGCAAACTAATACAATGCTGATACCTCGTAACTTTAAACAGCTTAATCGAATGAAACCGCACTTCCCTCCACCTCACCCCTAATCTGAAAACTAGTAAACTAAAAACAAATGAAATAATAAAAATCGAAAGATGAGAAAATAATAAATAATATAAATAAATAAAAATAACATTTGTCAATAGGAAATTTAAGTCGCCACCAGTAAAGGATATACAACCATGGAAACAACCTAAGATATGGGAAATTTTAAATCGGGGGCAATAAATAGTCGCCAAGCTAAAAGAATAACTAAACACCTCCCAACTAATGATAGCTTAAACACGGGAAACGGAACTCCCCCACTCCTACTTCTTCCCTTCACCACACCTTCAAAACACCCTACTACTAACATTTACATAATATCCTCCCCAATTTTCTCCAGAATGTGGGGGGAAACCAGGTTCCCAAAATGAGTACTCTGGTTAGCAACAAAAATAAAAAAAATTATCAGTCATGAAGGATTTCTCCTCCACTAACCGAGACTAAAACTGTGAAATGAAAAGTAAAGTGCAGCATCAGAACAGATACTACACTTTGATCCTGGCTCGAAAGCCAACTAGTGGTTATTAGCTTGATAAATTTAAGAAAGGGAATCAGCATGGATACGATATTCAAACAATAATAATAAAAGAACTATTACCAGAACGCTGAGATCTTTTGTATTTTTCAAGCACCAAATAATTTGAGATTAAATTACTTTTTGGTCGGTCACCTATGCAGGCCTTATGTGATCGAATGAGGGAGGGGGATACGAAGTTAATTAAGTGGGCTTTAAACATACGAAGTGGTTCCGGAGATCTACAAAAAAAAAAAAAAAAAAAAAGACGAAAGTAGAAAAAGAGAGAAGTTGTTTATTCTGCCTTTTCCGGTGATATTCTGGGAAAATTTTACTTCCTGACTCACTTGGAGTTCCGATGAGACATATAAATACATAATGTTGAAACGTTGATTGATCCGCGTAAACTCCTTACAATGTTTATATAATTTTATTTATTAAAAGCTCTACACACGTATTCAGCACCTTTGAAGAAATAGTGGTTTTGGTTCATGTTGGACTGCCATTAAGCCAAGGAGCTTCGGAAAAATTCTTTCCTGCTCACCAGAAAAGAGGAATTAGCAAATTGCGGAATCAGATTTTGCTTACAAAGTATTTAATGAAACTGCAAGTAAGCCGTAGAACATACTTGCGTAAAAGTAAAAAAACAACAACAAACAAACAAAAAAAAAAACAGTGAAGCAGAGGAAATGGGGTATATATATATATATATATATATATATATATATATATATATATATATATATATTAGAAGTTTCATTAACACCAGCCACCAACTCCTATAGTATGTGTTTCGATGACGATAGAATAATAGTTAGAATAAAAATTAGTAATAATTAATCATCATCATTAATCTTATGAATCCAAAGACTATTGTTGGCATTAGTTTCCCCGATATTTTTAGTCTCAGAATTATTTCTAGTAAAACACAGGGTACTTACGGGAAAGACTACAAGACGGGTGCCAACATCATAAATGAATGTGATTTTTTTGGAACGAACTTAATTCGAATTTGGAGCATCCAGGCAGTCAGTATGTGCCGTTAATCACTAGACCACCGCCACCTCCTTGTGATAACTAATTTAATGAAATTAGTATAGATGTGCTTTCGAAAAATAGCGATGTCGTGAATTTGATGCATAAAAAAATGAAAAAAGAATACAGATTAAGAAAAAAAAAAAGAGAGAAATAAAATAGAAAAAAGCTTAATGCTAATGAATGGCGTTCATTCTAAACTATAAGAACAATATACAAAGATTGGGGAAGAATGCATGCACAATATGGCATTTTTTCATTCTATTTTTCTAATATATATTGAAATTCTGTATTTGCGTGTTCTTATGTTTATGTGGATAATTATCTATTTCTCTGTCGCCGAGTGCATTCATATTTTATTGTTTTCTTGTGTAACATTATGGAGGCGTGTTCATATAAATGTCGTTTAGTTGTGCATCGTGTTACTAAATGTCTGTAGTGGCTTCTTCACTATATATATAGTAGCAGTCTAATAATGATCCGTTATCATCTAAGTTTGTTGTGTGTGTTTGTGTCAGACATAACATAAATACATACATGTATGTCGACATACCTCAACTTTTCAACCACGTCGTGGGTCTTTTGGTCCACCTTGGAATTTTATCTGTTCTTGGATGAAAGCTGGAACCTGCGGACGAATGCATTTCAACTCCAAGACGATGGTTAGTTTTATATAGTTTTTTTTATTACTTCCCAGTCGTCGATTGCAGAAAAATGAGAAATAAATATCTTTGCTTGGGTGGTTAATTCTAGTCTCCATTCTGCGACACGTCAGCTCCCTCCTCGGTGAGGGTGGACGACCTTTTAAACCGTCCTCTCTGTTTGACGTCCTCTTTTCAACTCATCTATTTTCTCAGCTAACCAGAACACGTGACAACAGACATGTACTTCCGATGCTGGTCAACTTTATTCCGATGCAACTTGTCCAGTTTACACCTAAACATGGTTTGGCAACTTTTATCAAAACATAGTTTCGCATCTCATCTCTTGTTTACTTCCAATTAGATGGACAGATAGATCGATCGATCGATCGATAGATAGATAGATGAACAGATACAGAGATATATTGATAAACAGATATGAAGATAGCTAAATCGATAGATAGATAGATAGATAGATAGATAGATAACAACTAATTTCTCTTCTGTTCCACAAGTATATAGCACTTGTTCATTGTTTCCTTTGTTATTTCTTTATTCTTTTTTTGCATGATTTGTAAGCTATTAACGACTTTACTTAGAGTATTTCTCCTTTTTATATTTCTGTTATTGGTGCTATTCGTAATTCGCTTGCCTTTATTTCTTGTTAAAAATATCATCAAATCAAATTATGTTCTTCATAATTTATTCATTGATTTATAATTTATTTGTAAAAAAGAAATTCCAATGTAGTTTCTAAATATTTAAAAACAACGTTTTCATACGTTGATAGGGATATTAAAACTGTTTAAACAGCGAGAATTTAGTTTTCTCTGCATTCAGGAATTACTTAATCAGGCATGTTTCAGCTTTGTTAGCCAAGATCAAAGTGTTTATTATTAACAATATGTTAAAAAGCCAGTAAAATTTAGGCAAGACTAAATCTGAGTTCCTTTGAACATGTTTAATTCTAAATTCCTATTTAAAACCAAATAAAGTATTTAATGCGTCAAATTAAATTACTTATTCCATGATATACTATAACCAATTCGTAATACTTGAACTTCTGTCTTTTACATTAAGGATGATATTGACGATGAAGTAAGGCCATCTTGTGCAAATAAAATTCGAAAGTGAAGCAGAAAAAAAAAACAAACAAAAAAACGAACGATAGTACTCAAAAACTAGTGCAATACTCTTTTTTCTTGCTTCAAGTTTTTTTCTACCCGCTGTTTCTTCCTTTCTTTGCGACTGTATTCCCTTCCGTGGTAAACTTTTACTCATTTAATTTTGAAACCTTTTTTTTTTTGAAAAAGCCATAGTCTTAACGGCGCCAAATAATCTTATGTAACGTTGTTATTACATTTTAACACTAACCACAGCGTTGTTCGCAAAAAAGAACAAGACAAAACAAAACAAAACAAGCCAAAAACAACAAACAAACAAACAAATAAAAGAAACTCGACTCAGCTCTTTTTAAGTTTAAATAAAAGACATTTATTCATGATACTTTCCAAACTACACTTGCATTTTGGTTTTAAAAGCCTCTTCGTTTGCCATATGGTTTACAAAACTCTGCCGCGTCGAGCACATGCGTTTTCTCCTGCCATATCGACAAGTCTGTTTAAGTCCAGTCGCCGCCACACTGTTTTTTCGCGCTCACCACTCACATGGTTCCAAATCTCTACTTTTCTTTACTGTCATGCCGCTGCTGCTACATACATGCTAGCGACTCTATTGTATATGCACATTTGTGTGAAGCTTCATTATAATTAGCCTGTTTTGGAGTCCATAGAGAACAAACTCACAATCTCACATAGACAGAATGCCTTATATATATATATATATATATATATATATATATATAAATCAAACGTCTGGTTTGTTCAAAGTCGATAAACTAGAAATTTACACGCCCGTTTTTTGCGTGAAATTTTATAAGAGTGACTGTTTATCATCTAACTGTGTTTTTAAATATTAAAAAGTAAAAAATATTAACATTAAAAAATAAACTTTTATTCGTTGAGAATACTTTCCGATTTTAGCCGATTATATCGCTTATTCTTTACTTTACCCCCTCCCCCTTACACACACACATACACACACACACACACACACACACACACCTTTTTTAAAGCAGTTTTACGTTTGTTCGCTGTTGTTTTTTAGTTTTGCTGATTTCTTGAAGTTTAACATCGTTTTTTTATATTTAAACATTTCGCTTATTCTGTACTTTACACCCCCCCTTTATACACACACCTCAAAACAACCGGGCAACATTCTGCGTGACTATTCGGTTTTTATTTCCGGTAGCTTTTTCAGTTCATACACCACGATTTGACGACTCTAATCGATAAGTGAAAAAAAATCATCTATTTTGTAAAATTTAAATTAATTTCCCACTTTTAAAAATTTAAAACAAATTGCTCGTCAGAAGGTGTGTTCTGAGTTGAAACATGATAGTCAACGAACATTAACAAAACCATCTTCGTCGTCAGAACATAATTGACAGCACACTATTTTTTTTATAGTTGTCTCTATATAAGAAAGCATGACCTTTTTTATTATTAAAAATATAAATTGTTAGGTGAAAGTACAGTTTTTTTAAAGAAAATTCATGGTACATATGCATTTTGGTAACGTGCTGAAAAAATATCTTACTACTTTTTATTTGCTTTTGCAGCCATTCTTACCATGCAGAGGGGAGGGTGTTTTGTAACTATTCTTTGCTAACAACTAACAATTTATTATAAAAAATAAACAATTTATTATTACAAAAAACATGAAATTATAAGAAAAAAACAGATAGTGTGACAGTTGAATTTAACTTGAAAAAACAAAACAAAAAAAAAAAAAACAACAACAACAACAACAACGCGATTACGGTCCGATTACGATTACATTCGATTGTTTCGTGTCTGCTTCTTTTTTACCGTAAATTCTTAGGTTCAAGTCTTGCTTTTTTAACAAAATTAAAAGTAACAAAATTAAATATATGAACTTTTTTTTATTATTGAAACTATACATTGTTGGTTGAAAGTACAGTTTTTTTTTTGCGAAGAAACAAAATTGAAAGCACACTTTCTTCTCCGGAAATTTTTATACGAGGTTATTTTGAAAGCCATTCTTAACATGGGGAGGATGTTTTGTAACTATTCTGTGATTACACCTTACAGTTTCAAAAAACAAAAACAAAAAAAAACAAAGATATTTTGAAACTTTAATTACACCTGAAAAAACTATTTAAAAATAGCGTTGTTTCAAATTTTGCACCAACCTGGTTTACTTTTACAGTAGATATTGGCAGATTCTATCGTGCTATTTTTATACCTCCCCAGTGTAAATTCAAATTTCACGATTTTTTTTAATTGTAAGGTGGAAGCACAGAATCCTTGTAAAAACACCCCCAGCTCCTCATTAAGAATGGTTTTCAAAATAATAACGTTATTATTTCAGCACGGACAATATATATAAGTACCCAAAATTTTAATTATATTGGGAAATGTTTCTAATTTATAATAAAATAAAACATTTAATCCTTTTAAAACTTCATCTTACGTTATATTTTTTTAATTTGTTAAACAACATGGTTAATTTAACTTAAATTTTAATCACATGATCACATTTTCAATAATAATGTACTTATATTTTAGCCATTTAAAGTTTGTAAAAAATGTAAACAAACTTTTGCTAGATACCGGTGTCGACCTTTAAGAGTACCTTTTAGTGATTACCTGGTTTGAAGATATTTGTGCAACTAAACGGCAAATCTGCCTTTTGTGCTTTCAACTAACAATTTATTACAAAAACAAAAGATAAATTTTCACATTAGGTCCACCTCCAACATTTTTAACACGAGCGGGTTGGGGGTGTTTATTCCGAAAGCCGTCTTAACATGGGGAGAATGGTAGTATTTATTCCAAAAGCCATTTTTAACATGGGGAGGTTAGGGGTGTTGATTCATGACCGCCAGTGAATTATAGTGCATAGTACAGGTCTTTATATCTCGAAAACTACTTGCCTCTGCAAATTTTAAATGAGATTTTCTTATTCAGCACAGTCGAAAATCTCTAAAAGTAGTCATTTTTTAGAAAATTGTGGAGGTGGATCTAATGTAAAAAAAAAAAAAAAAAAAAAAAAATACCAAAAAAGAAAAAAAAGATATCGTGAAATATACATTTAACTAAAAAAAAACTATTGTAAAATAGCGCGGTACCAAAAATAAAAATAGACAGAAAAATACTCCCTTCGGATTTGTACTTGGACAAATATTTGAAAAAAAAATAACTCAACAAAAACAAATATATAACAAGTAAATATATTCAAAGGCAAGATGAGTTGCTTTTCTACCTAACTGGATCATTTTTAGTGTTTTCATTGAGTTTGTATTATTGTACACATAGATTCCAAAAATTTGTTAAAAAATAAATGCATAACAAATATTATCAAAGGCAGGATAAGTTACTTTCCTACCAAACTCGATAATTTTTTAGTGTTTTTATTTAATGTAAAATGTTTATTCAGCTAAAAAACATAGCACTTACCGTTATATTTGAAAATTACAAATGGCGTCAGACTCTGTGTTAAACAGGTTAAGTTTGGGAAAATGAATTAAAATAAAAAAAACTGTACAAATTACTGTTAAATAACAACCGATTATATGTCAGCCCGTGTCACGCAAACATATATTGAGTGAGTTCCGACAGTATTTTGTATAGTTTTTAAGCTTTATCTCATTTTCCCAAAATTAATGTGTTTAACAGTCTGCCGCCATTTGTTTTTTTTAAATATACTGATAAAAACTGCATCTTTTAGAACCGATTATACATTTTACATTACATAAAAACACTCAAATCTTATCCAGTTAGATAGAAAAGTAACTTCTTTTGCCTTTGATAACATGTATTTGTTATATATTTATTTTTCAGCAACTTTTTCGTATCTGTGTTTAGTAATACAAAACCTTTTTATTAAATGTAACGTTTAGTCGGCTCGAAAAACAGTGTTTATCGGTATATTTGGAAAATATAATTGGTGGCGGGCACTGTTCATTACGTTAAGTTTGGGAAAATGAGTTAAA